>NC_043963.1:17411618-17567524 GCF_902148855.1 Sphaeramia orbicularis | reverse complement strand
TTAGTTCAGGTTCCACATTCAGGACCAATCTCAAGTGGGCAGGATTCAGTCAATACTATTATTATAAATATAAATAATGACAATTCCAAATTTTCTCTTTCTGAATGTAAATATTTCATGTATTTACACTAAAAAAAAGTATAATTTCGCAAAAAATGTGAACAACCTGAACAAATACGAACATGAAACCTGAAAGAGAAGTACAATTAAATGTTGTGTGCATTTGTAGATCCACTGTGATCTGTAAGTTATAATGTACATGCGTAAATGATAAACTGAGGCAGAATATTGTTAAAATTACACTTATTTTTTCAGTTTGTTCATGTTATTCACATCTTTGAAAAGATAGTTTGTAGATATAAACCTTTTCATCATGTAAATTTACTTTTCGCGCTAAAACATACTTGACCTTATTTGACCTGAGCTGACCTTATAATATTATTATGTTATTATTTTACTGGTTCGGCCACTTCAGATTAAATTTAGCTGAATGTGGAACTGAACTAAAATGAGTTTGACACCCCTGACTTAAGACATTTCAGGTGTTCATATTTGTTCAGGTTATTCACATTTTTTGCAAAATTATACTTTTTTAGTGGAAAAAACATGAAAATATTTACATTTACAAACAGAAAAATTTGGAGTTGTCATATTTTTATGTTTTATGATCGTATTTGATGAATCTGCCACTTGAGATTGAATTGGTCTAAATTTTGGAACCTGAACTAAAAGGATTGTTAATATCTTATTTTTGCATTTCACAAATTCATCCCAAGGGCCGGACTGGACCCTTTGGCGGGCCAGATTTGGCCCAGGGCCGCATGTTTGACACCTGTTTTAATATAAGGCACAAAACAAACAGAAATGGCCACAGGTACATTCAGACATTTCCATACTGTTTACTGTCCACAGATTGAATGAAAAAGCCCCTTTTTCCAAATTTTACACTCTCCTGCTGTTGTAGGTGGAGACTGTATGTCATCATTTCCATTAAATGGATTTGGTTGACAATTTTTATCACCAAGGAAATGAGGGAGGGTTTTAAGCCAATATTTGGTGATGGCTTTTTTGTCTGCGGCAAGCAACATTCTAAATCAGGGGTGCCAAACTCATTTAGTTCAGGGGCCACATTCAGCTAAATTTGATCTGAAGTGGGCCGGACAGTGAAATAATACAACATTTAAAAATATAACATAATAATATATAAATAATGTCGACTCCAAACTTTTCTCTGTTTTTAGAGTGAAAAAAGTAAATGTACATTATGAAAATTTATATCTACAAACTATTCTTTCAAAAGATGGAATAACAAGAACAAACTGAAAAAATAAGTGTAATTTTAACACTATTCTGCCTCAGTTTATCATTCCACATGTACTAAACGTACAGATCACAGTGGATCTACAAACACACAAACATTTAATAACAGACAGAATATTGTTAAAATTGCTCTTCTTAAGACATTCAGGTTATTCACATTTTTTAAAATGAAATTATGCTTTGTTTTAGTGTAAATACATTAAAATATTTACATTTACAACGAGAAAAATTTGGAGTTATCCTTATTTATATGCTATTATGATAGTATTTTACTGGTCCCACCAATTTGAGATTGAATTAGTCGGAATGTGGAACCTGAACTAAAAGGATTGTTAATGTCTTCAGTGTAATTTTTGCATTTCACAAATTCATCCAAGGGCCGGACTGGACCCTTTGGCGGGCCGGATTTGGCCCCTGGGCCGCATGTTTGACACCTGTGTTCTAAATAGGTATATGTCACTTTTACATAATTCCTCTAGGGGAATGCTAAAAAACCAAGTAGCCAATGACATATCAAAATGAACACCAAACTGAATACATCAGTTTAATCATCTCTCTCCAAAAGCTAACAATACCAGGACAGGACCAGAATACGTGTGCTTGATCTGCCTCGAGTGAATAGTTTTGTACTTTCATGACTGACTTGGAGATTCTGTCCTTTCTGTGATGAAACTCTTTCAACATCCTGATGAATGTGAAAATGCGTCGTCATCAACCTTTAAAATGAGGCTTTTCTCAGTTCCTGAAAAGTGGACTATCAAGGACCAGGCTTACTTATTATTGTAGAAAAAACTCCAACTAACGCTTAAAAAAACTGCGCTAAAAAGCTTTCACACTCATGAACTGAAGCTAAAGTCAAAAAAGAAAACTCAAAGATGAAATAAACATCATTCGATATGTTTGTTCATGTAAAGCAGGGGTGTCAAACTCATTTTAGTTCAGGGGCCACATTCAGCTAAATTTGATCTGAAGTGGGCCGGACCAGTAAAATAATATAACATAATAATATATAAATAATGTCAACTCTAAACGTTCCTCGATGTGTTAGTGTGAAAAAAGTAACATAACATTATGAAAATGTTTACATTTACAAACTACCCTTCAAAACCATGTGAATAACATGAACAAACTGAATAAATATGTGCAATTTTGACAATATTATGCTTCAGTTACTATTTACAGACATAATATTATTAAAATTGTACTTACTTCTCTTAAGACTTTCAGGTTGTTATTTGTTCAGGTTATTCACAGTTTTTGCAAAATTATACTTTTAGTGTAAATACATGAAAATATTTACATTTACAAAGAGAAAAATTCATCATGTAAATTTACTTTTTTCGCTCAAAACATAGAGAAAACTTGGAGTTGAACTTATTTATATATTATTATGTTATTATTTTACTGGTACGGCCCACTTCAGATTAAATTTAGCCGAATGTGGGACTGAACTAAAATGAGTTTGACCCCCTGACTTAAGACATTTCAGGTTGTTCATATTTGTTCAGGTTATTCACATTTTTGCGAAATTATACTTTTTTTTGTGAAGAAACATGAAAATATTTACATTTACAAACTGAAAAATTTGGAGTTGTCAGTATTTTGTGTCATTATGATAGTATTTTACTGAATCCTGCCCACTTGAGATTGAATTGGTCTGAATTTTGGAACCTGAACTAAAAGGATTGTTAATATCTTAGTATTTTTTGCATTTCACACAAAGGGCCGAACTGGACCCTTTGGCGGGCCGGATTTGGCCCCCGGGCCGCATGTTTGACACCTGTGATGTAAAGGAAATTCTAAGTTTCGCCACAGTCTGAATCTCCAGACGTTCTGGTTTCACATCACTTCTCTCAAAAATTTCCTTTTTAAAAAAAAAAAAAGTCTGTTAATAACACCTGGAATACGCTGCTTATCTCTCTCAAGCATCGTGTTTCCTGCCGAATTTGGACTTTCCACCTAAAGTTCGTGTCAAACGTCGGGAAGCATTTATAAAATTTTATTTTAACCCTTTCATGCACAGTGGTCACTCCAGTGGACAGTTCTTCTCCATCTGTTCTCTTGTATATTCAAGGTTTTGGTTGTTTTAGTTCCATATCAGCCGACACAGTGGACACTTATGCACCATCCCATAATACACTGACATTCAGACCATTACTGTAACTTTGCTGTTCTTGATAAACCTGATCTGCAGTAACTTTTTTTAGTGTAAATCAATTGCTAATTGTTATTAGACTGTAATTGACAGGTATTTTTAAACTTTTTTTTTTTTTTTTGCATATTACAGGGGTTGGACAAAATAATGGAAACACCTTAAAACATCAACAAAATATAATTTAATATGGTGTAGGTCCGCCTTTTGCGGCAATTACAGCCTCAATTCTCCGAGGTATTGATTCATACAACTTGTGAATTGTTTCCAAAGGAATTTTAAGCCATTCTTCAGTTAGAATACCCTCCAACTCTTTTAGAGACGATGGCGGTGGAAATCGACGTCTTACTGAATCTCTAAAACTGACCATAAATGCTCAATAATGTTGAGGTCGGGGACTGTGCCGGCCATACGAGATGCTCAACTTCATTAGAATGTTCCTCATGCCATTCTTTAACAATTCTAGCTGTATGGATTGGGGCATTATCATCTTGAGGTGAAGGTGTTTCCAATTTTGTCCAACCCCTGTATCTCCATGCAGTGAATAATAACTAGTATTAGAGTATGTTCAAATGTGAGAAAACATCTGATTAGCAGCATTAAAAATGTTTTATTGCATAGTTTTCCATATCATTTTCTGATATTAGATTTAAATACATGTTTCTTTGCTTCAAAAATTAAATACATGGTGTCCAGCTGAGTGGAAATTTTTGTAATTTTTTTTTTTTTTAAATCAATCGCATTGTTTTTTGGGTTTTTTTTTTTGTTATGTCTAAAGAGGAATAAAAACATTGCAGAAAATATCTTGACTAAATTTCATTAGTGCATGAAAGGGTTAATTTAATTTATTTATTCAGATAGGGACTATGCATAATATACATTAACCTTAAAAAGCAGAGCTGTAGTGTGCCAGGTTGTAGCTCTAGTGCTAATTTCCACCTGTAGTCCCTGTGCAGGCTGATGTATCATTAAAAAAACAGACATTAATAAAAACTAAAACATTAAAAAAACAGTAAAAAAATGCATATTTATAACTCCATCTGTATAAAATATTCATTCACATCCAACCATTCACTCTTATGTCCCACTGCAGTTTGTCACACACACTCTGAACATGTTTACATCACTTAATGGTTACAGGTTTGGTTTGAGATTCGCTGTTTTTTCACCATGTGGGAGAACGTGTGATAGTTTGTAATAGTAGAACAGACTCTGATTTTTTTACACCTACATAGCGAAAAAGCCTTATTGATAGTCAAATCGTCGTACACTGTCAGCGGTGTTTTTCATAACCAAACTTTTACTACGGTGTCAAAGTGCAGATGTCATCCAATGAGTCACACAAATGGAAACATGGCGGTTTGTGATTCCTCTTTTTTTTCTCGTTCTCCTGTCTAAGGATGAATGAAATTTTTTGCAGCATTGAATTTATTTAGAAATGAAATCATACTAATAACAATTCAACGGGGAAGTCCTTAAAGACAGGCGGAAGGCGATGCTAGAGTCGTCACTAGAAGTTTTGGGAATGGACACAATTTTTTGTTTGTGCCAAAATTGTTGCAAAAGTTCGTTTTTTGTCCTTTCCACATGTTTCTGAGTTGATAGGTTTAATCATCAAATTAAGCCAAGAACTATTCCCAAAAAATGTTTGGCTACTGAACAAGAGTCTTCAAACTGTCACATGTAGCGTCGTACAACGTCATTAACATTGTTTCTTTCACATAATGAGTTCTTTTTGTAGCTTGTATTTTAATTGGTAACAATTTACATGAAAGCTGTTGTAAGATTAAGATATTTTGTTATTATTGAAAATATATGTATTGCACTAAAGATTTCAAAAGTTTGGCTGATTCTGATATTTAAAATAACAATTTTGGCCAATAGAAGTATACTTTCTTTTACTGTATTTTGTTTTGTTGCTATTTATGCAGCTTAACAAAAAAAACCAAACCAATGCCTTAATAAATAATAATAATATAATAATAATAATAATAATAATAATAATAATAATAATAATAATACAAAAAATGTTAATATTTTAAAGCCTTCCAGCCCTTAATCAAAGTTCAGATTACACTGGTCATAAATAATAATAATAATAATAATAATAATAATAATAATAATAATAATAATAATTATAATAATAATAATAATAATAATAATAATAATAATAATAATAATAATGATAATAATAATGATAATAATACAAAAAATGTTAATATTTTAAAGCCTTTCAGCCCTTAGTGAAAGTTCAGATTACACTTTTTTATTTATTTATTTATTAAATAAATGATCTGCCTCAGATATATAATGTGCCAAACTTACATACTTTAATAAAATTACTTGGAAAATAATTGACAGAAGTGCTGGTTAGCTGATGTTTTTGATGTGTATGATAAGTGTTATTACCCAGATGTGTTGGTTTATGTACAGTTATACAAAATTACTTATACTGTACATCTTGCACTAGATGGAACCTGTAAAGTGAATGTACTGTCATGTGCAGACAGTGTTTTAAAGTAGATCCGGTCGTTCTTAAGTCAAATTTCTTATTAATTCGTATAATTTCACATTTTGACCCAAGACTATATCATGGAAACTACAGCCAACCAGCATTTTGGGTTCATTTTTCTTCATTAGTGTCTCAGATTTGGTAAGTTTCGCTACTTTTATTCTGGATGCATTTTACTCATAGACCAGAGTTATCTTTGAATGAACACAGGTTCACGGTAAACATATTTATGACGAAACCTTTAATATAACAGGACAAATCCTGTTTACTGGCCCTAGTATGTCAGTACAGATACTGCACAATATCAGTAATTATGGTCTGATTACTGATTGTCCAGCTGATATGTTGGTGCGTTGCTTACTATGATGACACCCGTTAAGCTAACGTTAAGAAAATTGGCAGTGAAAAAATGCACATTTATATTTACAGGTATTTTTCAGTTGACTTTCTATTTCCGAAGGTCATTTTCTACATCACTGAAAAAATTACTAGCCCACCCCTTATTATCTTCAATTTGTTGTTCATTTAATGGCTGGTACAACTAAGGTACATTTGTTTGGACAAATATAATGACAACAACAAAAAAAGCTCATAAGAGTTTAATTTCAGAGCTCATATCTAAACATTTTCCATGTTTTCCTTGATAATAAACCAAAATCACTTCAGTTCTTACATCAGTATCTATGGCATTGTACTGACAAAACAGTGCTTTTAATAATAATAATAATAATATATAATAATAGTGCTTTTAATAATAATAATAATAATAATAATAATAATATATATAATAATAATAATACTAATAATAATAATAATAATAATACATCGCACTTATATAGCACTTTTTGGACACTCGAAGATGCTTTTAGGCATTCCATGTTTTCTTTTTTTTTCTGTTTTAGTCACATGATACACACAGGAGTTAGTACTTGATTGCATAACCATTGTTTTGGATGACTTTTGACTGAATTTATGAAGAAACTTTAATCTAACACGATAAATAAATGTTTACTGCACTCTTATATGCAATACAGTAAATATGGTTCGATACTGATGTCCCGCTGATATATTGGTGCATTCTCATTATAATGACATCCATTAAGCTAATATTAAGAAAATAGGCAGGAAAAAAATGCACATTTATACTTGTCTGTGTCTATACCCAGGTATTTTCAGTCGGTTTTCCATTTCCGAGAGTCATTTTCTACAGTCTTGGAAAAAAATTATTAGACCATCCCTTGTTTTCTTCAATTTCTTTTTTCATTTTCATGCCTGGTACAACTAAAGGTACATTTGTTTGGACAAATATAATGATAACAATTCCATGTTTCTTTTCTGTCTGTTTTAGTCACATGATACACACAGGAGTTAGTACTTGATTACATACCATTGTTTTTGGTGACTTTTGATGATCTAATCATTTTTTCCACAACTGAATTTATGGAGAAACCTTTAATATAACAGGACAAATCAATGTTTAAACATAATCTTTATTGAACTTGATATTACATAATTAACAATATACTCAACATAAAGCAAACAATAAGGAACATATTACCCCCAAATAAATAAATGAATGAAAGCTAAATAAATAAATAAATAAATAAATAAATAAATAAATAAAATACATACATACATACATACATACATACATACATACATAAAATACATACTTACATAAATAAATAAATAAATAAATAAATAAAATAAATAAATAAATAATAAAAATAAGTAAATACATACATGCATAAATAAATAAAATAAAATACATAATTACATAAATAAATAAATAAATAAATACATACATACATACATACATACCTACATACATAAAATAAAATACATACTTGCATAAATAAATAAATAAATAAAATAATAAAATACATACATACATACATACATACATACATAAATAAAATAAAATACATACTTACATAAATAAATAATAAATAAATAGATAAATAAACTAAATAAATAAAAAATAAAATAATAAAATACATACATACATACATACATACATAAAATAAACTAAAATACATACTTACATAAATAAATAAATAAATAAATAAAAATACTAAAATACATACATACATAAAAATAAGCATAAATAAATAGCATACAGCTCCATAAATCAACACCATTGTCAAAATTAATTGGTCTCATAACATCTGAGAAACTCAGTTAAAGGTGACCATTTTTTCACAAAATCCCTCCCCTTCCTTTAACAATATAAGTGACAAGTCAATGTTTACTGCACTATGTCATACAGATACTACACAATACCAGTAAATATGGTCCCATACTGATGTCTGGCTGATATATTGGGTGCATTGCTCATTATAATGACATCAGTTAAGCTAATATTAAGAAAATTGGCAGGAAAAAACATGCACATTTATACTTGTCTGTATCTTTACCCAGGTATTTTCAGTCGGTTTTCTATTTCTGAGGGTCATTTTCTATGAATCCAGACCCAAATGTCACTGTAACCAATCAAAGCAATGGGCAGTTAATCCAGCTGATAAAACAAACGCTCCAAATACTATCAGAAATACGACAAACTCATTTACTAAATGGCTTTAAGTGCAGCTGTTTGTTCTTTTTTTTTTATGAGAATATTGAGAATGTTATCAGTTAAATCAGATTGGACTGTTCAATGCAAAGTGTTTAATTTTCATAAAACCCCTTTGGCACTCGTTTCAGCGGTGATTTCAACCACATTAAATGCAACGGAATCATGGGAGCACGTTTCAGAGGTTTTTTAGAAATCATAAAACAGCTGCATATGTTGGATAATTTACCAAAGATGAACAGAATTAGGATCAAATCAGATGAAACGTGAGCCCTCAGGTCGATGTGTGTGGTTAACCCTTTATAGGACACACCTACTTATCTGTGTTTAAACTGTACTGGTTAATTCTACAGATGTTTTTAGCTCATTTATTTTTCACTCTTGCACTTTCCTCTACATCTGGTTTGCTGTTGTACGATTAGCCTATTTATTTATGTATGTATGTATGTATTTATTTATTTATTTCTCTCTTATTTTTTTCTCTTTTTCTTTCTTTTATATCTCATTCTTATTCCAGGAAATGTTATTGTACTTTTAGAATGTAAGCCCCTTTTTATGTACTTGGCTGCAACTGTTCAGTCTGAGCAAACTTTCCCACATCTGTCATGTTTAACAGTTTTCTTCCAGTATATTAGTACTCCGTAATCTGTGTGATGTTTTATTATGTTGGTCGTTTGTCCAGGACAACAGATGGAAATTAGCTTCTCTGCTAAATCTGGTGCATCCATCTTGAAGGTCTAGTTTATAATGCATTAAGCGCACATTCATAAGACATTTATAATGCATTTTAAAAGTCATTACGACAGTTTATGATCATGTACAACAACTTATACCAAGGTTAATAAAGTATTATAAGTGTAGGCCTAATGTATTATAAATTCAGCATTCATAAAGTTTTATACATCCATACCAAAGCAGTGTGAAGGAATTTATTTTTTTAGGTGGGGAACTTTTGTTAGGTTTTGTCACTGGTCCCTATACCCATCTATTTTAGGGATTTCATATTTATTAAAAAAAAAAGTATGTGATTGAATTAACAAAGATTTAGAGCTGCCTCATTATTTTTTATTTATGTACAAAGCAACATGTAACACTTCTATTTCCTGTCTCTGTTCTTTTAATGTTTTGTTTTTGCAAAATAAAGAGTTATTAAGAACACTTTGATGTATAATTTTTGACATACAGTTTACTTAAAGTCAGCAGATACTGCTCATACATCATCATACTTATGTTATAATATCATACAACTGATAATGTGTTCTGTAACCCAGGACTTGAGATTCTTCCTTCAAACACTTGTCACTTTGGTATGGATGTATAAAACATTATGAAAGTTGAATTTCTAATACATTCTGCCTACACTTATAATAGTTTATTAATCTTGGTATAAGTTGTTTTACATGATCATAAACTGTTGTAATGACTTTTATAATGCATTATAAATGCATTGTAATGTCTTATGAATGTGCGCTTAATGCATTATAAACTAGACCTTCAAGTAAAGTGTTACCATCTTTTTCTTTGCAGCTAATGCCAATACACACTTATCGCTTTTCCATCGACCCTCATATTGCGCAAATATAACTTGCGCATAAAAATGTACCTAATGGAAAAACGACAATTTCGGCAAAAGTCTTAAATTTTCGATTAAAAGTTTTTGCACTGGCAAGAGGTGGTTTTTCAGGTGTAGCAAAATTGGTATATCACGCAAAACTGCAATGGAAAGACCTTTTTTCCACAACTAGAGTCATGTGAATAAAAAAACCAAAAAAAACGGATTGTTGACGTATGTTACAACAAGCGAAGAACAGTTTTAAAAGAAACGTGGCGCTCGGTATGTGTGGACCCACAGCAGGAAACCCAATCATTTTTTACTTTAGTACGATATAGAGTGGTAATATATAATAATAATAATAATAATAATAGTGAACATATCTGTAAATCAACACCATATTTACATTTGTCGCTGTGTTTATGGAATGACTTCTCGTGACAGTCTCCTGACAGTAAAAAATGCTTTTAGGATGCTTGAAATAACCATTATCAATTTAAAAAAAAACTACATGTACGACCTGCAATATCACAACATTACTTTTGTAGTATAGCAACAGAGCAAAATACCCAAGTGAATATAGAAATAAAAGAGCATGATAAACAAAAAAAAAAACAAAGATTAATCTCCGCCATGTCTGCACTTGAATAAATACATAAAAATATCGATACAGTCCTTTTTAATATTGATACAGTATCATGAAGTGAAATATCGCAATATATTGCGGAACCGATATTTTCTTACACCCCTGCATATAATACATTTTGGAAAAGGAGTGAGAAGAAGCATAACTTCTGAAACTCCCACCCCTTCTCCTTAAATCAGGGGTCTCAAACTCATTTTCTTTCAGGGGCCACATTCAGCCCGATTGATCTTAAGTGGGCCGGACCAGTAAAATAATAACATTATAACCTATAAATAATGGTGACTCCAAATTTTTGTCTTTGTTTTAGTGCAAAAAACCCCATTAAATTATGAAAATACTTACTTTTTTTTTTTTTTTTAAACCATCCAAACAAAAAAAAAAAGATGTGAATAAGCTGAAAAAAACTGAAGTTTCTCAAGAAAAATAAGTGCAATTTTAATAATATTCTGCCTCAACTTATCATTTCTACATGTGCATTATGGATCAGATCTACAAAGACACTAAACACTTAGTACAGGCAGAAAATAGTTTAAACTGTGCTTAATTTTCTTTAGCCATTTCAGGTTGTTCATATTGTTCAGGTTATTCACATTTTATTGTTACAGGATTAGGGCTGTGTATTGGCCAAAAATGTGGCGATACGATACAAATCACAATACTAGAATCGCGATACGATATATCATGATACTGTTAAAAGACAATTGTTTGTTTCTTTTTTTAAATGATTATTTTCTCAAAGAATTGAATTACGGCAGAAATCTGCACAAATACTAAACGTATTTTTATTTGATCAGAACAGGATCTAATGCTATATCACAAACTTTTCCTGTATTAAAACTTAAATGATGTTTTTACAGACGTTACAGTTTAAGATCCTGTTCAAATGTTCATATTCTATTAGTTCAGAACTAACATCAGAACATTATTTTTGTGCAATCCCAACAAAGGAACTAACATACACTGGTCAACAAAAATTTATTGTTTAAGTTTTTTGAGCTGATTTAGGATCATTTTGGTGTGCTGAATCCAAAAATCACATTAATTTGCTCAATCAGGTCAACTTCTGAACTATGCTACATATTGGCTTCTTAACATTTTTTGCTTACATTTATGGGCATTTTCACATCATATGATACAAAATTCTTTCATATTTCTTGCAATAAACGAGTTCTGAAGATTTTACTTTTGCCAATTTATGATTTATGTTTTTTTTTTTTAATATTACAGGTGAATGAAATGGCTTCGACTAGAAGATCTTACAAAAATAAGCCTGACGTATTCTGCTACATCTGCGGTGAATACACCATTGTACCTAACAGGAATCAAGTCACAAGTTTCATAAAGTGTGCTTACCAATCTTATTTTGGTATTAATTATTATATGTTGTGAGAAGATCAAATTTTTCAAAATCAAATTAGCAAAGAAACCTGACCTGATTGAGAAAAACAGATGTCATTTTTGGATTTAGCGGTGCAAAATGGTCCTAATTCAGTTGAAAAAACCTAGACAACTTGCAAAAAACATTTTTTTGTAACCCAGTGTTATTTAATAAAAGAGTGTTAAATAATAATAAATAAAATATAAACAAGAAAGAAAAACAAAAAAATGAAAACGAACTTCCAAAATATCTACATTTGAATAAATACTAAATAATATCGATATAGTACTTTTTAATATTGATACAGTATTGTGAAATGAAATATTGCGATATATTGCAGAACCGATATACAGGATAGTTAGTAAATGTAAATATTTTCATAATTCAATGTTATTTTTTGCACTTTGAAGTTGTCATTATTTATAGGCATAATGTAATATAATTTTTTTTCACAATCAAACCAAGAAGAAAATATTTTTTTGTCGGTTTTTATGCTATTATTTTATTTGAGATCATATTGCTCGTATGTGGAACCTGAACTAAAATGAGTTCGACAGCCTTGACTGGAATTTTTGCGTTTTGCAAATTCATCCCACAGGCTGGATTGGAACTTTTGGCGGGCCACATTTGGCCCATGTTTTAGACCCCTGCCTTAAATAATTAATAACAATAATAAACTTCCGAGTCTAAACATATTTCAGACAATACTATAACAATTTCAATTGTTGTTAAATAATAATAAATAAAATATAAACAAGAAAGAAAAACAAAAAAATGAAAACGAACTTACAAAATATCTACATTTGAATAAATACCAAATATTATCGATATAGTACTTTTTAATATTGATACAGTATTGTGAAATGAAATATCGCGATATATTGCAGAACCGACTATACAGGATAGTTGGTAAATGTAAATATTTTCATAATTTAATGTTATTTTTGCACTTTGAAGTTGTCATTATTTATAGGCATAATGTATATAATTTTTTTCACATCAAACCAAGAAGAAGATATTTTCTGTAGGTTTTTATGCTATTATTTTATTTGAGATCATATTGGTTTGTATGTGGAACCTGAACGAAAATGACTTCGACAGCCTTGACTGTGGAATTTTTGCGCTTTGCAAATTCATCCCATGGGCCAGATTGGAACTTTAGGCGGGCCACATTTGGCCCATGTTTTAGACCCCTGCCTTAAATAATTAATAACAATAACACTGGGTTACAAAAAAAAGTTTTTTGCAAGTTGTCTAGGTTTTTTCAACTGAATTAGGACCATTTGCACCGCTAAATCCAAAAATGACATCTGTTTTTCTCAATCAGGTCAGGTTTTTTTTGCTAATTTGATTTTGAAAAATTTGATCTTCTCACAAAATTGATTACATTTTTGTGACTTCATCAGTTGATTTTTTTTTATATAGTTCTCACCCAAAATAGGTTTCAAGAGAAAAAAAAATCATTTTCCAACAGGATTCCTGTTAGGTCCAATGGTGTATTCACCGCAGATGTAGCAGAATACGTCAGGCTTATTTTTGCAAGATCTTCTAGTCGAAGCCATTTCATTCACCTGTAATATTAAAAAAAACATTAATCATAAATTGACAAAAGTAAAATCTTCAGAACTCGTTTATTGCAAGAAATGTGAAAGAATTTTGTATCATATGATGTGAAAATGCCCATAAATGTAAGCAAAAATATTAAAAAGCCAATATGTAGCATAGTTCAGAAAGTTGACCTGATTGAGCAAAATTAATGTGATTTTTGGATTCAGCACACCAAAATTATCCTAAATCAGCTCAAAAAACTTTAACAATAAATTTGTTGTTGACCAGTGTAATAAGCGTCCGAGTCTAAACATATTTCAGACAATACTATAACAATTTCAATAATAATAACCAGAAGATTTTGATTCAGAATTTCTATCCAAAAACCTGAAACCGGCTTTAGCTTTGCCTTCTGTTCTGCAGTTCCTCATACATGCCCTTTTTTTTTTTTTTCTGCTCTGGTACTGAAAGTGCTTTACAATGTGTCTCATTCACACACTGGCTTACATAAGAACGTACACATTCATACACCAGTGGCACAGCCTGTGGGGAAACATAAGGTTCAGTATCTGACCCAGGGACTCTCTGACATGTGGACCGAAGCCAGGAATTGAACCACCAACGCACCTCGTGAGCCGCAGCTGCCCATGGTGCAGTCTGCTCACTGTTTCCATTTTCACATTTATGTTTGTTTCTTGTTTTAACCCTGTAAAGCTGTGGTTCCCAACCTTTTTTTTACTCATGACTTCATTTTAACATCATAAATTTCTGGTGACCCCAGATATTCAAAATGGAGACTTTTTTTTTTTTTTTTTGCTAAAATTAATTTGTTTTGATCATGTAATAGTTTGCTATACTATGTTGCAAATAAACATTAATTTTAGACGACATTTAGTCTATATAATGTATATTATTATGGACGGAGGCAGTAAAACCAGGTGTAGATTACTGCACAAAGGGAGAATTTTCTTTTCCTTGGTCAGGATATGTACAGTCAGTCCAGCTTGGATTTACAAGGTTGACAATTAATACTGAACAAACAAGAACTCAAACTATGAATTATGAAAGAGCTGCAGCATCTGAAACTGACCACAATGAACATTTGACAGATAACAGTACCACAGTGCTTCAGTTTCAGCTTCAGTTTGTCATGTCTGTTATGGATTGGGATTGTCTCTCTCACTCACTATATATTTTTATTAGTAAGTTTTTATTTATTAATACTAGAAATTTCATGCAACCTCATTGAATTCCAGGCGACCCCATGTTGGGTCCTGACCCCAAGGTTGAAAACCACTGCTGTAAAGCCTGAATCATTAAATCACTGACCTGGTCCTTCTGAACAACCAATTTTTTTTTTTTTTTTAAATATTAATTTCCATGTACGAGTTTCAGTTTTGTATCATATTAGAGCTGGACAATATTGAAAAAAACTGACATTGTGATTTGTTTTAACCCTGCGGTATACAGGGTGGGGAAGCAAAATGTACAATATTTTGAGGCAGGGATTGAAAGACAGTGTATGACCAATTAGTTTATTGAAAGTCATGAGAATTTATTTGCCACAAGAAATTGACATAATAGAAAATGTTTTTATTCTATGTGTCCTCCTTCTTTCTCAATAACTGCCTTCACACGCTTCCTGAAACTTGTGCAAGTGTTCCTCAAATATTCGGGTGACAACTTCTCCCATTCTTCTTTAATAGTATCTTTAAGAAAGTCGACATTGCTGTGTGATGTTCTATTGGTAGCATGTTCTAAAACGCCCCAAATAGCAGAATCCAGAGGGTTTAGATCTGGGCTAGAAGGCGGCCATAAACATGATTCCCAAAAATTGCTTAAGTTGGATTTGTTGCTGTTGTCAACAAGTGTTTTGGTGTTCTTGTGTAAGATTTTAACTTCAAATCATATTTTACTGCATTTCTAACGCTCTTGTTGTCTACCTCAAGTTCAATTGCCATTTTTCTCATGGATTTGGTTGGATCCTTTAGGATTTTGGATTTGAGAGCTTTAATAAAAGCTTTGGTACGTTTTTTGTTGCTTCTTCCACTTCCAGACTTTCTCGTAATAGTTTTGCTCATAGTCATTCTCTTCTTTCCATTATAAACAGTCTTTATGGACACTCCAACTATTTTTGAAATCTCCTTTGGTGTGACGAGTGCATTCAGCAAATCGCACACTCTTTGACGTTTGCTTTCCTGATTACTCATATGGGCAAAAGTTTCTGAAAAGGTATGGATAATAGTGTTAGGTATGATTATGACATCAATATATGTTTGGTTTCAAAACAATTGACGTAGTGCCTGCTGAGAAAAAACAACTGAATGTTCATTGTAAATTTTGCTTCCCCACCCTGTATATTGCGATATGCAAAAATACTCAGGGGGATATACTAGCTGTGTGGCACCGATGTAAATGGTCAAACAAATTAGTTGTGTTTCCTCTCGTTGTGGCAACAATTGCACGGCACTGTCGACACAGAACACGTGTTTCAGTATCATCCTTCTTGTAGCCGAAATAGTTCCAGATAACTTTCTTTTTGGCACCAAGTCTTCGTTTACGGTGATTTTCTCTTGTTCATTGCTCATTTTTCAATGTTGTTACCAGCGACTCACTCCAAACTGATTAAGAACGTTTGTGATTGGTGGATCAGTGCGTGCAATATGTGTCAGGTATCCTTCAAATTAGGCCACGTTTCCAATATGTGGTACCGGCTCGACTCAATTCGACTCGGCCTTTTTGTGTTTCTATTATGAAAAATGACCTGGAATTTGGTACCTGGTACTAGTTTATAGGGGTGTGCCAAAAAACTGATTCATATAAAAATTGCGATTCTCATTCACTACGATTATGAATCGATTTAAAACGTCCCAGAATCGATTTTAAAAAGTATAATAAATTCGCTGGCAGTCTTACACCACTAGCGCGATTAGTGGCTAGCACAATTAGCGGTTAGGGTTAGCGATTAAGCGGCGAGTGCGATTAGCGGTTAGGGTTAGCGATAAGTGCGATTAGCGGCTAGCGTGATTAGCGGTTAGGGTTAGCGGCTAGCGTGATTAGCTGTTAGGGTTAGCGAGTAGCGGCTAGACTGGAGTAGGTCATGAGGATCCTTTGCATGCCTATAGATTGAAGCAGAAATCATTATGAATCAAATCGTTTTGAATCGAAAATCATTTTGAATCGAAAATTGATTTGGAATCTAATCGTAGCCCCAAAAGTCAGAATCAAATCGAATTGTGAAAAGAAAATTGAAACAGAACAGAAAATTCCAATAAATAAATAAATAAATAAATAAATCATATATATCACTATGTGGCGTATGAATAAAAGGTAAATGTGATGAGGTGAAAAAGGAACAGATTGAAGGAATAAATATGAACTCGGCGTGGGAATCTTTTACTATCTCACAATTCCATTGATTCTGATTTTTGGGGCTACGATTAGATTCCAAATCAATTTTCGATTCAAAATGATTTTGATTCAAAACGATTTGACTCATGACCTACTCCAGTCTAGCCGTTACTCACTAACCCTAACAGCTAATCACGCTAGCCGCTAATCACACTTATCGCTAACTCTAACTGCTAATCACACTCGCCGCTAATCGCTAACCCTAGCCGCTAATCGTGCTAGCCACTAATCACGCTAATGGTGTAAGACTGCCGGAGGATTTGTTATACTTTTTAAAATCGATTTTGGGACGTTTTAAATCGATTCATGAATTGTAGTAAAATAGTAAAAGATTCCCACCCCGAGTTCATATTTATTCCTTCAATCTGTTCCTTTTTCACGTCATCACATTTACCTTTTATTCATACACCACATACTGATATATATGATTTATTTATTTATTTATTGGAATTTTCTGCCTTTCCACTGATTTTCCACCTAGTTGGAGTAACTTGAGTTTTGTTTTCTTTGATAAACCTCATAGAGTTTGTGTCTTTTCAGTGAATGTGTGCTTATTTTTGTACTGTAAGTGTGTGTGTGTGTGTGTAGCTGTGTTTGTGTATATGTCTGTGTTTAGACAGGCGTGTCCTTATAAGGAGAACAGATGAATTTGGAGCTGGTGTGGTTTGTCAGTTCAACCCTTCACTGAAAAACCTTGAATCTGTTACCGCAGAGCTGCACTCCTGTTGGATTATGGGCCCACTTAACAGTGTGTGTGTTGTTAAGGAAAACAGAGTGTTTGAGTGCAAAAGTGAAGGAGTGCGTGTGATATTTCTAAAGAAAGAGTAAATGGAGAGAGATGGGAGTAGAATGGTGTAGTGTGCAAACTGTATGTGGGTATTTGTGTGTTTCTTTGTGTGTGTTACCTGTGTATTAGTGAAGTATTATGTGTTCAACATGTCAGGGCAGGAGTTTAGAGAAGCTCCTCAGCTCAAAACACGATTCTGGATCCGATCCATCTGTACTTTATACTAAACTGTGTGTTTTACAATCTGGACATGTCACAGTAGTGCTTCATATGCACTGAAAAAATGAACTCAACCTGGTCTTTTAGGGATCACTGATGGTTTTTGTTTGTTTTTGTTTTTTTTGCAGGAATGGCATTGATTTTGTGTAATCAGTATGGCCGATAGATAGATAGATAGATAGATAGATAGATAGATAGATAGATAGATAGATAGATAGATAGATAGATAGATAGATAGATAGATAGATAGATAGATAGATAGATAGATAGATAGATAGATAGATAGATAGATAGATAGATAGATAGATAGATAGATAGATACTGGGGTAAATAACCAATGTTTAGAAGTGATATACAGTGTATTTGCAGTGTAAATGCCAGTATTGATCTTCATCCATACATCCATCTGTTTTCTGAACCAGTTAATTGATTTTGATACACTAACGGCTTATGTTAGTGTAATTCAAGTCCTTACCACAAGGTGTCACTGCTGGACTTTGTTGAAGTTGTTTCAAGGTAAATGTCTCGTAGAACTTGGCGGTCCGTCCCCTGACCACATGATGGTCTTTTGAGGTGGCCCTGCAGGGTCTGGGTAACATTGGTTAATCCATAATTCATTTGGAATTCAGAAACTAAAATAATGCAAATCTGTTTTTGTTTTTTTTTCTGACCATGGTTTTCATTAGAATCATGATTGACAATCTGAGCCACAATGCATTCTATACTCTAGTGAAACATAGAAAAGGTACAACTATACTATATTATACTATACTATATATACTGTACTGTACGAAACTATACAATACAGTACTATACTGTACTGTTTAGTACTATACTATACTATTCTATACTATACAAAACTATACCATACAAAACTATACTATACTATACTTTACTATACCATACTATAGTATATCATGCTATCCTGTGCTGTACTGTAGTCTACTATACTATACTGTACTGTACTGTACTGTACTATGATGTATTGTACTGTACTATACTATACTATGCTATACCATACTATAGTATATCATACTATCCTGTACTGTACTGTACTGTACTATACTATACTATACTATACTATATCATGCTATCCTGTGCTGTACTGTAGTCTACTATACTATACTATACTGTACTGTACTGTACTATGATGTATTGTACTGTATTATACTATACTATGCTTTACCATACTATTGTATATCATACTATCCTGTACTATGATGTATTGTACTGTACTATACTATACTATGCTATACCATACTATAGTATATCATACTATCCTGTACTGTACTGTACTGTACTATACTATACTATACTATACTATACTATAGTATACTATATCATGCTATCCTGTGCTGTCCTGTAGTCTACTATACTATACTATACTGTACTGTACTGTACTATGATGTATTGTACTGTACTATACTATACTATGCTTTACCATACTATTGTATATCATACTATCCTGTACTATGATGTATTGTACTGTACTATACTATACTATACTATACTATATCATGCTATCCTGTGCTGTACTGTAGTCTACTATACTATACTATACTGTACTGTACTGTACTATGATGTATTGTACTGTACAATACTATACTATGCTTTACCATACTATTGTATATCATACTATCCTGTACTATGATGTATTGTACTGTACTGTACTATACTATACTATACTATACTATGCTTTACTATGCTTTACCATACTATTGTATATCATACTATCCTGTACTATGATGTATTGTACTGTGCTATACTATACTATACTATACTATGCTATACTATACTATAATGTATTGTACTGTACTATACTATACTGTACTTTACTTTACTCTACTATACTATACTACACTGTACTGTACTGTACTGTACTATACTATGCTATACTATACTATACTATACTATAATGTACTGTACTATACTATACTGTTCTGTACTGTACTATACTATACTATACTGTTCTGTACTATACTATACAATACTTTTCTGGGATACTTAGGGTTGGAAAACCAAATGCTTTCTTATAATTTTGGAGTGATATTAGTAAATATAGACAATGTCTAGAAGGCATTCTAGATCAGCTTTTTAATGAAGTAAGTCAGTGAATCTCAGCCTGGTTATCTGTGAGAGTCGGACCTGAGTAACACCACGATTCAGGAAAATTGCTTTAAAATGTAAAATGTTGTGTAGTTATACCTCCTTCTAATCAGTTCACAGGCCACAAGCTCGTATCATGACTTTTTTTAACAAAATTATGACAGATTTTTTTTTTTATAAGTTTAAGGGGGAAATTGTGATGTGAAGACTGTGTGGTTACTTAGCTTAAAAGAATGCATTTGTCCTCATTTTGGGGTGATATTACAACCAGAACAAACTCCTAATAAACCTGCTAACTGATGAGGTAAACACTATGTGGACATCTCCTCTGAGCTGCAGTTGTTTCTTGTTTAATACCTTGAATAGTCGCCTGGCACAGACTCATTTGTCTTCAACGGTTTACAGTGAACTGAAAAGATTTTTACATTTCTCATAATAATGTAAACGATCACTAATGTCGTGTATTGCAGTTTTACATCAGTGCAAACCAGACTTAGAACTGCAGACTTGTACAGTTTATGGAGTTGTTGTAATTCATCTTTGTTGTCATTTCCTGAATGCTAATAAAATAACTCCTTGCGCATTTACACATACATAAACACTCACAGTTGCAAAGAATTTTTCTAGATTTTAACACTTCAATGCAAAATTTGTCCTGTACTTGTCAATAATAAATGCAATATCGATACAGAAAAAAAGAGCAGGCAATGTCAGTGTTTGTTCCAATATTGATCTTTTTTTTTTTTTTACTAAATACTTTTCTTTTTCTTTTTTTTTGCTTTATATCTCACTGCCACTGCACAGCCTCTCTCATCTCTTGATCTGTTAAACACAGAGCTGTGGTCAGATTATGAAGCAGTAATCTCTCAGATTAATACGGAAAATGAGCACTTAATTACTTAAGCCCTGCAGCAGCTGTGTGTGTGTGTATGTGTGTGTGTGTGTGTGTTACTGGAATGTGAGTGTGATTGTGCCATAGCATTAGTCACTGAAAGAACCGCAATGATATAGGAGACATCTGTATTAAAAAGTGTAGGTTACGTTGTGTATTTTGTGTTAGCGTTGGTTCTATTTTTGGTCCTTTTTTGTCATATAATGATTCTACTGGTCATTCTTCACGTTGGCTTGATGGTTTTAGAAATATTTAACCAATGAAAAGTGATGAAAATGGTTCTTAACTCCCTTCATGTATATCACAGATGTCAAACATGCGGCCCGGGGGCCAAATCCGGCCCGCCAAAGGGTCCAGTCTGGGCCTTGGGATGAATTTGTGAAATGCAAAAATTACACTAAAAAATTAACAATCATATTTTTTCAGGTTCCACATTCAGACCAATTCAATCTCAAACGGCTAGGACCAGTAAAATACTATCATAATAACATAGAAATACTGACAACTCCAAATATTTCTCTCAGTAAATGTAAATATTTTCATGTATTTACACAAAAACAAAGTTTAATGTTGCAAAAAATGTGAATAACCTGAACAAATATGAACAACCTGAAATGTCTTAAGACACAGGTGTCAAACATGTGGCCCGGGGGCCAAATCCGGCCCGCCAAAGGGTCCAGTCCGGCCCTTGGGATGAATCTGTAAAATGTAAAAATTACACTAAAATATTAACAATCCTTTTAGTTCAGGTTCCACATTCAGACCAGTTCAATCTCAAACGGCTAGGACCAGTAAAATACTATCATAATAACATAGAAATAATGACAACTCCAAATATTTCTCTCTCTAAATGTAAATATTTTCATGTATTTACACTAAAACAAAGTTTAATTTTGCAAAAAAATGTGAATAACCTGAACAAATGTGAACAACCTGAAATGTTTTAAGAGAAGTAAGTACAATTTTAACAATATTCTGCCTGTTACGGAATGTCGTTGCGTATTTGTAGATCCACTGTGATCTGTAAGTTATAATGTACATTTGGAAATGATAAACTGAGGCAGAATAGTGTTAAAATTACACTTATTTTTTCAGTTTGTTCATGTTATTCACATCTTTTGAAAGGATAGTTTGTAGATGGAAACCATCTCATAATGTAAATTTACTTTTTTTGCTCTAAAACATAGAAAAAAGTTTGAAGTTGACATTATTTATATATCATTATGTTGTTATTTTACTGGTCCGGCCCACTTCAGATCAAATTTAACCGAATGTGGAACTGAACTAAAATGAGTTTGACACACCTGATGTATGACATTGTTTTTCCAGTTTCCTAAAGAATAACCGTTTTAGACATAAGTGGTTTTTACCCGACAGCGACAATATGGTGTAGGTTCCCTCATTTCCCACAAAACCAGCTCTGACCTGAGGCCTAATGTCGCGTTTCTACTACGTAGTACCGGCTTGATTTGACTTGACTCGGAATTTTTGTGTTTCCATTACGAAAAAAGGACCTGGAATCTAGTACCTGGTGCTAGTTTTTTGGTATCACCTCCGCCGAGGTTCCAGGACTGGGGAACAGATGCTAAAACACAGATGTCAAACATGCGGCCCGGGGGCCAAATCCAGCCCACCAAAGGGTCCAGTCTGGGCCTTGGGATGAATTTGTGAAATGCAAAAATTACACTAAAAAATTAACAATCATATTTTTTCAGGTTCCACATTCAGACCAATTCAATCTCAAACGGCTAGGACCAGTAAAATACTATCATAATAACATAGAAATAATGACAACTCCAAATATTTCTCTCTCTAAATGTAAATATTTTCATGTATTTACACTAAAACAAAGTTTAATTTTGCAAAAAAATGTGAATAACCTGAACAAATGTGAACAACCTGAAATGTTTGAAGAGAAGTAAGTACAATTTTAACAATATTCTGCCTGTTACGGAATGTTGTTGCGTATTTGTAGATCCACTGTGATCTGTAAGTTATAATGTACATGTGGAAATGATAAACTGAGGCAGAATAGTGTTAAAATTACACTTATTTTTTCAGTTTGTTCATGTTATTCACATCTTTTGAAAAGATAGTTTGTAGATGGAAACCATCTCATAATGTAAATGGACTTTTTTTGCTCTAAAACATAGAAAAAAGTTTGAAGTTGACATTATTTATATATCATTATGTTATTATTTTACTGGTCCGGCCCACTTCAGATCAAATTTAACCGAATGTGGAACTGAACTAAAACGAGTTTGACACACCTGATGTATGACATTGTTTTTCCAGTTTCCTAAAGAATAACCGTTTTAGTGGTTTCTACCTGACAGCGGCAATATGGTGTAGCTTCCCTCATTTCCCACAAAACCAGCTCAGACCTGAGGCCTAATGTTGCGTTTCCACTACATGGTACCGGCTCGACTTGACTCGGAATTTTTGCATTTTCATTACGAAAAAGGACCTGGAATCTGGTACCTGGTGCTAGTGTTTTTGGTATCACCTCCGCCGAGGTTCCAGGACTGGGGAACAGATGCTAAAACACAGGTGTCAAACATGCGGCCCGGGGCCAAATTCAGCCCACCAAAAGGTCCAGTCCGGCCCGTAGGATGACTGTGCAAAGTGCAGAAGATATTAACCCTTTCATGTATAGTGATCACTACAGTGGACAGCTATTCTACAGCTGTTCTCTTATATATTCATGGGGTTTGTTGTTTTAGTTGGATATCAGCCAACACAGTGGACACTTATGCACCATCCCATAAACTGCAATTCACACTATTACAGTAACTTTGCTGTTCTTGATAAACCTGATCTGCTGTAACATGTCTGAGTGGAAATCAATTGCTTGTCATTATTATTAAACAGTTTTGGGGTTTTGTTTTACATAAAGGTTTTTTTTTGGTTTTTTTGCATTATCTTCATGAAGTGAGTAATGACTAGTATTAGAGTACGTTAAAATGTGAGAAAGCATCAGATTAGCTGCATTAAAAGTGTTGTTATTTCATAGTTTTCACATGATCTATCAGTAAATACATGCTTCTTTGCTTCAAAAATTAAATCCATAGTATCAAACTGAGTGGACATTTTTTGAACTCCATGAAAAATAGATTCATAGCAAAATTTTCAACCGCTTTTTTTTTTTTTTTTTTTTTTCATGCCTAAAGAGGAATAAAAACACTCAAGAAAATAAATTTTGATCAAGTTCTCATAATTCGTGCATGAAAGGATTAACAGTCAAGGGCATCGAAGTCGAAAACAACAGCATAATAACCTAAAAATAATGACTCCAAATGTTCTTCTTGGTTTAATGTGAAAAAAATAATATGACATCATGCCTCTAAATCACATGTGTCAAACAAGAGGCCCAGGGGCCAAATCCGGCCTGCCAAAGGGTCCAGTCTGGCCCGTAGGATGAAATACACTGAAAATACTAACAATCAATGGTGGAAAAATCATTTTAATTCAGGTTCCACATACAGAACAGTTAGATCTCAGTTGGGTCAGACCAGTAAAATATTATCGTAATAACCTATAAATAATGAAAACTGCAGATTTTATCTTTGTTTTAGTGTAAAAAAAGTAAAATTACATGAAAATGTTTCTATTAACAAACTATCCTTTTACAAAAAATGTGAATAACCTGAACAAATATGAACGACCTGAAACGTCGTACGAGAAGTACATGCAATTTTACCAATATTCAGCCTGTTACTAAATGTTTTGTGTATTTGTAATTGTAATGTAAGTTGTAATGTACATGTGTAAATGATAAACTGAGGCAGAATATTGTTAAAATTGCACTTGTTTTTCTTAAGACATTTCAGGTTATTCATTTTATTCAGATTTTTATGGAAACGTAGATGTAAACATTTTCATAACGTAATTTTACTTTTTTCACTGTTATTATTTTACTGGTCCGGCCCACTGGAGATCATATTGGGCCCTTGAACTAAAACTAAAACACCAATTTTTTCTCTTTGATTTATTGCAAAGAACATTAAATTTTGATATCCTTTAATAATAAAATGTCAATAACTTGAACAAATATGAGCAACATGAAATGTCTAAAGAAAAATAAGTGTAATTTTAACAATATTCTGCCTGTTTTGTGTCTCGGTAGATGCACATATAAATATTGATCCAATTTTTCTTATTATTTCTTCTTATTTTTCTTCAGAAATTTCAATTTTTTCAGGTTTTTCAGATCTTTTTTGTTTGGATAGTTTGTAAAATGTAAATGATTTTATAATTTAATGCTATTTTTTGCTTATAAAAAATTTGGCGTTGTCATTATTTATAGGTTATTATGCTATTATTTGACTGGAGATCAAACTGAGATGAATGTGGTCCCTGAAAGAAAATGAGTTTGACAACCCTGTGCTAAAACATGACGTGTAAACACTGCAGACCACTGACTGGTCGGAGAATCGTCTCTGTGACCCGCCGTTTTACAAAAAAACAGATGCCAAAAACGATTAATTTCTTCTGGAAAAATAAATCAGATTTAAAAAACATCATGTAACCGTACCCGTTATGGCTGATCAACATGCATTCACAACAAAGCAGAAAACAGTGAATGTCATTACAGCCGTCAAACACCCATTCATACGTCAGTAAATAAATTATCGAAAACAGATTAGAAACATGAAAACTTGGACACTAACTCACGGTAAGAAATTTATTAGTCGTGCATTTTCAGTTTTTGATTGTGATCCTGATATTTCACTTGACTGGATCTGTTATGGTCTGGTGAAAACCTTTTCTTTTGTGTTTTTTTTTCTTTATATTTCTATTCAAACTTATACAAATGTTTTTTTCTCTTCAGGGTGCTTTCACGCCTCTTTGTATGAACCAGTAGTTTTAGAGCAGACTGTTGACTTTTAATCAGTTACTTACTGTAGCTGTGCAATAAAACTGTGAACAACAGCATCCAGTTTGAGCTCCGGAAGGGAAAGCAACAGCTAACGACAGTGAAGTGTGTGTTTCTGTGTGTAGCGTAGCATCGCAAATTGACCCGTGTGCTCTGTCAACCAAACCAGGATAAATAAAGGTTAAAAAATATTTGCAGAGATGAAGTAACGATGACAAAAAGGGAGTGGTGTACAACTCTCTCTCTCTGTGTGTGTGTGTGTGTGTGTGTGTGTGTGTGTGTCTGAGCCTTTCTAATATCATCGACTTTAATCAGATTAACACTCCGACCCAAATCCTGTTAAACACACACACAAATATATCGCGTTGTGTTTCGACGGGCTTCACACTGACTTGGGTTCATTTCCTGGAGAGTGATCGTCTTATTAAAGCTGTATTATACATCTGTTATATGTCATGTAATGAACACACACACACACACATTAAACAACACGTGGGACCAAAGAGGAAGTGAGAAAACTGTTGACAGAGAAGTTTAGACGTTACAGTATTTCTGTTTGTTGTGTTTGTGTCTGCACTGTAAGACCGGATTAGTTGAGTTTACTTTAAAAATTTGAGTAAACCAGTTGCCTTAAAAAATTTAAGTAACTGAAATGCTTGATTCGAATGGAATTGCTATTTTAAATACAACACACTGAATGCCAAGTTAATTTAACTTAAAATGTGTTTATATAATCATTAGACCTCATATCATCAGTTCATTGTACTCAATTCCAAGTTGATTACCTCCGCCAAGGAGGTTATGTTTTTGCCAGGGTTTGTTTGTTTGTTTGTTTGTCTGTCCATTAGTGTGCAACATAACTCAAAAAGTTATGGACAGATTTGGATGAAATTTTCAGGGTTTGTTGGAAATGGGATAAGGAAGAAATGATTAAATTTTGGTGGTGATTCGGGGTGGGGGGGCCCACAGGGGGGCCCACTGATCAGCCTTTACGGAGGTCTGCGCTCTCCGAGTGCTTCTAGTTT
Source organism: Sphaeramia orbicularis (assembly GCF_902148855.1). NCBI lineage: Eukaryota > Metazoa > Chordata > Actinopteri > Kurtiformes > Apogonidae > Sphaeramia > Sphaeramia orbicularis. Next base: position 17,540,528 of record NC_043963.1, on the reverse strand, counting down.
AAATTAAAATCTTTTGCAGTATAAATTACTTTGTATAATTTTTCAACTTAATATGTTGTAGCATGGATGGAACTTAGGCAGGAAGTTAACTCAATGTCATTTGCCAGAACAGGAAGTGCTTTTTCGTACTTTCGGCTACACTGTAAGCCTGGATAAGTAGAGTTTACTCAAAAAATTTGAGGTAAGCGATCGCACTTAAATGATTTGAGTAATGATCGACTAATCAGTTGGTTTAAATAGGTTCAACTTTAATGTTAAAAGTGTTGAACTTAAACTATTAAGTAGAAAACACTAAAAGACAAGTTATTTGTACTTTAAATCTGTTGTAAAATCAACCCCACTGTCCAACCATTCAAACTCAGCATTTCAGGTTACACTGACTAATTTTCTCAATTGCAGCTAGATTAATTTATCATTGATGAAACAACTTTTTTTAAGATAATCAAACTCAAAATCCTATTCCTGACTAAAATAGTTATGAAGTTATTCAACTTAATATATTGAAGCATGAATGGAAGTTAGCTCAGTGTCATTTGCCAGTACAGGGAGTGCTTTTAATTTGACAAGACATTAATATTCCCACTGTACAATAACACTCTTAGATGAACAGTAAAGCCATTGTTCTTCCTCTGGCTCTGACTCATGGTGCAGCTCTACAAAAATACAAAAACAAACACAAAAAGGCCAATAAACACTGCCATACCCACATTAAATCCAAATTAATACTAACACCACAACCCCGCTGAACCCCTGCACATAAAAATAACACATTTTCAACAACATGCCCGATACCCACAATGCAATGCGAAGATAAAAAGGTGCACTGTATTGCTTAAGGTGCACGGAATTTGTATTTACTAAAATGCTTTAATTACAATGCACTTAAATGATTTAAGTTTTATGATGGTCATGACTAAAACTTAGTGATTTAAATCCATTCAACTTAAACTTTTTCGTACTTTCAACTATGTCTACAAATTAGTAGAATATACTTAACATTTTATAGTAATGGAATAAAACTAAAATCATTTAAGTACATTGTAATTAAAGCATTTTAGTAAATACAAAGTCCAGGCTTACAGTGTTTTTGCTGTTTTTAATTCCCTGTAACTCACTTTTTTCCACTTTTATCTCACATGTACACAGAGGTGGACATGTGATATCTGAGTTAGAAAAGGAGTGTTTTTGTGTTTCTGCTCTGACGTGGCAGGTGAACTGGGATGTATCTGAATGTGTGATTGTTGCTGTTTGTTTTGTCTGTGTGTATTCAGGGTCTTAACAAGCCTCAAAAGTCTGCAGTTTACAAATCTGCATTTAAAGTCTTTAAAATGTATTAAATTTGATATGGTAGGTCTTCAGTTGTGTTATGAACTTGTTTGCTGTGTTGTGTTGAAATGTTGAAGCTGCGAAGAAAGTAACGTTAGTAGGGCATAGTAGGGCATCATGGCCAATTTCCTTAATTGATTTGATTTCGATTCATAATGTTCTGAACCGATTAATCATGATTTGATTCGATCACCTAAGGCTGAGTGTGGATCCAAGTTAATATTCCTAGAACGACCGGCTTCTGTGACTCGCCTCATAGATGGCAGGTTGACAGATGACTGTATCAGCACTTATGTTGGTCTAGTGTTCTAAAAGTGATGTTCTAATGTTCTAAAATACATGTTCCTTTCATATTACATGCGGTTTTTTTTGTGTATTTTTACCTCAAGTTATGCCAACTGTAACGGCGGAGATTATGTTTTTATCGGGGTTTGTCTGTTGGTTTGTTTGTCTGTTAGCAAGATAACTCAAAAAGTTATGGATGGATTTTGATGAAATTTTCAGGAAATGTTGATACTGGCACAAGGAACAAATGATTAAATTTTGGTGGTGATGGGGGCGGCTGATCTGCCTTAGTGGAGGTCTGCGTTCTCTGAGTGCTTTTCTACTTTATATATACAGGGTGACACAAAAAAACTGGAACTTTTTAACAATCCAAGAAAACCTAGAGTGATGGAAGAAAAATATTTTATTCATAGTAATTGAAACCTTAAAACATGCCATTTAAGAAACAATGATGGAATTTTCATTTTTTTAAAAATTACTTCCTGTAGATGGCGTCCTCCTGTACGAATGCATTCTTGAAATCTGCTGTTGAGATTCCTCATTGACCGCTGCAACATCTCAGCTGGGATACTGTGAATTTCATCCTGAATTCTCTGTTTAAACTCATCCAGAGTTCTTGGTCGAGTCGTGTACACTTTACTCTTGAGATAGCCCCACAAGAAAAAATCACAAACGGACAAATCTGACGATCTAGGGGGCCAGGGAACGTTACCGAATCTTGAGATCACACGGTTACCGAACAATTCTCACACAGCCGCCGATGGTTACTAAAATGGGGGTGTGTTTACTTGCTCAAGGTCACTGTCTCGCAGTGCTGCCACTTGCTCATGTCTGCCAATACGCACTTCAAAAATTCCCGTTTTTTTGGGTCACCCTGTAATTTAAAAAAAATGAAAATTCCATCATTGTTTCTTAAATGGCATGTTTTAAGGTTTCAGTTACTATGAATAAAATATTTTTCTTCCATCACTCTTGGTTTTATTGGATTGTTAAAAAGTTCACGTTTTTTTGTGTCACCCTGTATTTGATGCATTCTTTTTTTTTTCTTTATCTTTTTTGCCACATATAAGCAAACGGAACAAATGCTTAAATTTTGGTGGTGATCGGGGGGTGGGGTGTGTGTGGATATTTTGTTTGTTCGTCTGTCTGTTAGCAAGATAACTCAAAAAGTTAAGGACGGATTTTGATGAAATTTTCAGGACATGTTGATTCTGGCAAAAGGAACAAATGCTTAAATTTTGGTGGTGATAGGACGGGGGACTGATCTACCTTAGCGGAGGTCTGCGCTCTCCGAGTGCTTTTCCAGTTTATATATACTTCTTGTATTTTTTTTTTTTTTTTTTTTTTTTGCTACTTACAGGCACGGAGCCAAAAACGGTAACTTCACTGACCCTGATTTTCTATATGACAATAAAAAATTGTGAAAAATTTCACAATAGTAATACAGTCTTGTTAGGTTCTCAAATCTATATTATAAAAGCCAAGTGGCCTCTGTGTGTGTGTGTGTGTGTGCATGTGTGTGTGTGCATACGTGTGTGTGTCTGGGGATTCACACAAAATCTGTACAGAGCTGATTGCTACAGTTTGGCGTATTTATGTGGAACCTGAACTAAAATGAGTTCCGCAGCCTTGACTGTGGAATTTTTGCACTTTGAAAATTCATCCCCTGGGCCGGATTAGAACCTTTGGTGGGCCGCATTTGGCCCCCGGACCGCATGTTTGAGACCCCTGATCTAGACCTACGGGGGTTGTTTTCTTACAGCGAGGTCCAAAAGACATAAAAAAATGAATAAATAAACAAAAGGACATTCTAAAATAAACCCAGACCAGGAGGAGCAGGTGTAAAGTGTGATATAAACAGACGTATTCACATGAAGCCATGTGGGCTGGTGCTTTCATTAACTAATTTGTAGTTTTACCAGCATCATCTGTCATCCTGCTATGTTTACCTGCTGGCATCGAACACACACACACACACACACACACACACACACACACACACACACAGTGGACAGCTGGAGGCTAATGTTAGCTGAGAAATGTAAGAAATAGCAAATTAATCTCATTTAGTGATGGAAGCGTTGACAGACGGACAGGAGGGGACATGTGTGCACACTGAAAAAAATATTTTTTTGGTGCAGTAATATTTATTGGGTTATCAGTCACAATTTTTATTTTCTAATTGTAAGTATCAGTGACAACTGGAATTATTCAAGTAAAACTAAATATGTCTTTTGTGTAATAAATAAACTGTGTGGGAAGAGCAAGTTGTATTATGTATTTTCACATAATATTCAAAGGTTATAGTCATTACACATGAACCTAGAAATACCAAGTAAGTTTTGATAGACAATGTAAACTGCAGAAAAAAACATGTAAATGTTGTGTAAATGTTACTTAAATATTGTCCATTAATAAAAGTTACAAAAAGTATTGTAGTGAGCCACACTGATTGTAATGGGGGCAGTTTATGCTAAGTCATGTGACTCATGTAGTTCGCAGTGTCATTGTGTCATGTGACGGTGCGCTACCTTGCAAGTTTTAAATATTTGTTAAAAGCAAGTTGCTGTTGTGTGTTCCGTAGTTCTATGACTCAAGTTCTGCCTGTAGGGGAGAGTATCTGAGTGAACTGAGTGGAAGGAATATTTCAGTTTGACACCATAACTGAATGGTCTGTGCTGCTGTCAGACAGTCTACGCTGTTTTTAACATGCATTGTTTTATGAAAGTAAATGTCACTGTTGAGAAGTGTAACCAATGTTCACTCTCTGGTAACTTTGTTTTACCAAAACATTATAGTATTTGAACATTACAGGGTGGGGAAGCAAAATTTACAATATTTTGAGGAAGGGATTGAAAGACAGTGTATGACCAATTAGTTTATTGAAAGTCATGAGAATTTATTTGCCACAAGAAAATGTACATAATAGAAAATGTTTTTATTCTATGTGTCCTCCTTCTTTCTCAATAACTGCCTTCACACGCTTCCTGAAAGTTGCGCAAGTGTTCCTCAAATATTCAGGTGACAACTTCTCCCATTCTTCTTTAATAGTATCTTCCAGACTTTCTCGTAATAGTTTTGCTCATAGTCATTCTCTTCTTTCCATTATAAACAGTCTTTATGGACACTCCAACTATTTTTGAAATCTCCTTTGGTGTGACGAGTGCATTCAGCAAATCACACACTCTTTGACATTTGCTTTCCTGATTACTCATATGGGCAAAAGTTTCTGAAAAGGTATGGATAATAGTGTTAGGTATGATTATGACATCAATATATGTTTGGTTTCAAAACAATTGACGTAGTGCCTGCTGAGAAAAAACAACTAAATGTTCATTGTAAATTTTGCTTCCCCACCCTGTACCTTGTAAAGCCATTAGCTTTGGGTGCATTAGCATTAGCATTTTTTTAGCTTAAAGCAGTCAGAATGTAAGTAAAACTTACAAAGAAGGAGAAAGTAAAATTCAATGACCATATTAATAATCATCAGTAAATTACCTGAGGTTTGCTAATAAAATAAACATATATCCGCAAGTAAAGTTTACTTGATGATCGTCCATCTAGAATTTACTTGCAATTCTAAGTGCAAATACTTTCCTAAGTTTTCCTAAGTAAATAACACCCCCAATTTTTTTTCAGTGCAGGCTTTTTCCTTAGGTTTCTGTGCATAGATGTTGTGTTTTTGTGCATTTCTTCAAGTGCGTGTGTGTGGTATGTTTGGTGTACGGCACTTTGGCCAGCTGTAAAGTTCTTAAAGTGCTTTATAAATAAAGTTGGTATGGTATAAAGTTTGAATTTGAACCCTCCAGGTGCTGCAAAACTATCTTTATATTCATTCTGGCAAAAATCGAGTGGATTTCTACAACCTGTTTGAATTCCTGCTTAATTTGTTACGTTTTATAACTAGTTACGTCACCACATTTGCACATATAAGGTCAAGACTTCCGCCGAACATTTCTCCCAGTACAACATAATTGTTTATCAGCAGCAGCGGTTGTAGTAAAAACTGAAAATATGTCCAAACTTTGAGCCGATTACCTAAAATATACAGTTGTTTGTTGTATTAACAAACACAAGTGGCTGAACAGGACAAAAAGCACTGTCAACAATCTGGCTCATTTGCATTTAAAGGGCCAGCGCTCAAAACCACCTTTCTGGTGTCATTACTCAGAAATAGGGTTGAAGATGGACCTGTGGAGTTGAATTAATGAAGGATTCAGACCCAAGCAGAGCATTTACAGTTTATGTAGACCACAGGGAAATGTTTAAAATGCATAATTCCATTTTAAAAAAGCAAAATATCACTCCTTTAAGTACAGTAAATGCTAGGTTCTTTAGGATTTTAACTTGAGTAGTATTTCAGATGGTGACTTGAACTTCTACCAGAGTCCTTTTCTGGTATGGGTACTTGTACTTCTACTCAAGTGTGACTTTCCAGTACTTTATAAAACACCGGATGAACGTAAAAATACAAAGAATTGGCAAAAGTAAAAATAGCTTTAGATTTGTTCTTGATGTAAATCACAGGTGTCAAAAATCCGGCCAAAACCGGCCCGCCAAAGGGTCCAATCTGGCCCACGAGATGAATTTACAAAGTGCAAAATGCAAAAATTACCCTGAAGATATTAACAGTCGAGGGCATCAAATCCAACTCAAAAATAACAGCATAATAACCTAGAAATAATGACTCCAAATGTTCTTCTTGGTTTAATGTGAGAAAAATGATATGACATTATGCTGATAAATAATGGAAACACCCATTTTTTCTCTTTGATTTATTGCAAAGAACATGGCTGAACAGGACAAAAAGCACTGTCAACAATCTGGCTCATTTGCATTTAAAGGGCCAGCGCTCAAAACCACCTTTCTGGTGTCATTACTCAGAAATAGGGTTGAAGATGGACCTGTGGAGTTGAATTAATGAAGGATTCAGACCCAAGCAGAGCATTTACAGTTTATGTAGACCACAGGGAAATGTTTAAAATGCATAATTCCATTTTAAAAAAGCAAAATATCACTCCTTTAAGTACAGTAAATGCTAGGTTCTTAAAGACTTTAACTTGTGTAGCATTTCTTGAACTTCTACCAGAGTCCTTTTCTGGTATGGGTACTTGTACTTCTACTCAAGTGTGACTTTCCAGTACTTTATAAAACACTGGATGAACGTAAAAATACAAAGAATTGGCAAAAGTAAAAATAGCTTTCGATTTGCTCTTGATGTAAATCACAGGTGTCAAAAATCCGGCCAAAACCGGCCCACCAAAGGGTCCAATCTGGCCCACGAGATGAATTTACAAAGTGCAAAAATTACCCTGAAGATATTAACAGTCGAGGGCATCAAATCCAACTAAAAAATAACAGCATAATAACCTAGAAATAATGACTCCAAATGTTCTTCTTGGTTTAATGTGAGAAAAATGATATGACATTATGCTGATAAATAATGGAAACACCCATTTTTTCTCTTTGATTTATTGCAAAGAACATGGCTGAACAGGACAAAAAGCACTGTCAACAATCTGGCTCATTTGCATTTAAAGGGCCAGCGCTCAAAACCACCTTTCTGGTGTCATTACTCAGAAATAGGGTTGAAGATGGACCTGTGGAGTTGAATTAATGAAGGATTCAGACCCAAGCAGAGCATTTACAGTTTATGTAGACCACAGGGAAATGTTTAAAATGCATAATTCTATTTTAAAAAGCAAAATATCACTCCTTTAAGTTTTTCCTTACTTCAGACATCAAGTTAATCTAAAAATGTTTTTCTTCTTTACTATTCCGACTTATTTTGTACTCATATGCAATACATATCATTTAGAAAATTCGTCTGATTTAATGCAGCGTTAAAACCCACTGTGTGTTTGTGTGCTCATTTGTGTGTGTGTGTGTGTGTGTGTGTGTGTGTTTGTGCATGCGATCACAGCTCAGTCACATGATGCATCACATTGCCGGTGTGTGTTTCACTTCCTCTGTTCTAAACACTGTTTCTGCTTCTTTGCCGTGTCTCTCTTCCTCTCACACTAAATAATGGCTGTTTTTGTCGTTACTATAACCCTATAACCCTTTTTTTTCCTACTTTTCATTTTCTCTTACAATTGTCTAAATCAAACAAAAACACATTTGTATATATTTTTTACTCAACATACTGTGTGATGTACAGTATGTGTGGATATTTGGGTTCACACACATAACAAGTATATACAGTATATACTCCTGAATAATCACAAATAACAGACAGAAGTACCCGAGGGATGGTTTGTTCATTAATCCCATAGACATTATTCCAGGTAAATGTTCTGCTGTGAATGTGCGTCTGTTTCAGTGTCGTAAAAGCTGCTGTGAGTATGTGTTTGTGTTCCTTTTCTTCAGTGGTTTTGGTTTTACTGTGTGTTTTAGCAACAAAACAGGTGGAATAACAGAAAAAGACAAAGAGAAGAATTGAAGTTTGACAGGTGTTTACTAAATAAGGCACTCAGAATGTACATCAGGAAGAGATTTAGGATGTTGAACATGAACACTGAACTGAAACACACTGAACAATAACAAGGATTTGAGTTTTGGCCCAGTGGTTTTTATTTTGGGGCTCTTTTTTTTTCCAAATCAGTCCATTTTTGGCACCTGGTTGAACTCCAAAAAGCAGTTACATGGTTACTCAGTAAAAAAAAAATGAAGCAAAATCACCACAACATTGAAAACAACAGTAAAAACAAAAAACGACAAAGAAAAAAGCCCAAACTGTCTATTTTTTATAGTAAGTCCGTCTCACAGGGGGCGGGGGGTGCACTGAGCATGCTCAGATGTCTATGGAGAGAACAAGATGTATTCTATCAGCATGTTTTGAAAATTCTCCTATTGAGCAAACGGCCAATGTGATATCATGAATTGCGTAAATATACACCTCACTTTTAATGGGCGTGCTATCTGTACGCATTATAAGCTTTCCGCATGTATGTTCATGCCGCGTCAAATAGCACGCGGTTAGGTTTAGGGTTAGCGGTTACAGATATATGAACCGGAGATCTTGGCATAAATTGACACACGATCAAATTGCGTTGAATAACACACGAAAGGATGAAAATGCGTATGTATAGCACGCCAAATGCCATAGGAACTGGTGTGACATACAGTGTGATTTTATGAGATCAGTCTGAAACGGCTGAATTTTAACAAATATTTAAAATAATCCTACATCCAGACACTTCAGGGGTTAAAGGGTTAAGAGCACAACGCATAAAGATAATGTCAGCAAAAAATTACAGGTCTTATTTTATTTAAATAATCAAAAAAATGTAGCCTGCAACACTGATGGAAACTAGAAATAAAGGTTATAATAGTTTTGGATTTTTCATTCTAGTTTAGTTTAATTTAGTTTTGACTATTTTTTTCTCTAATTCATTCAGGTAGTTATAAAAATCGCATGGTTCCGTTTTTTTTTTTTTTTCTCTCGCCACTTTGAACGCAAATTTGACCCCCTGAATGTTAACGAAAAGTCAATTTTATTTGACCAAAAATTCAAGCCTGGCGAAATTTTTTTTTTATTTGGAGTCGCCAAGAAAAAATATCGCAAAATGACTCGGTAGCAACCCCTCAAAAATCAAAATACATTACGCGGATGGGAGCCCTCCCCAAATTTTTTTCATTGTACAAATATGAAACTTGGTACAGACATAGCCCATGGAAGGACAAGTAAAAAAAGATTACATTATGGCCCCGCCCTAAACCCAACAGGAAGTCGGCCATATTGGGTGGAAGTGTGGACCTCTAAAATCCCACCCCTCATACTTTCATCATCTCCTCCTAGGGTTTACATCCAATTTGGACCAAACTGGATGAAAATCACCTACACACGTGTGTGATCAAAAGTTATCACCTACATTTTTGATCGAATGTTGGGCGTGGCTGTGATGACCTCACAATGAAGTGGCCATTTTCAGAAGTATACAAGTGTGTATATCTTGCACATAGAGTGTCAGATTGAGTTGGACCCAATGTAACATTTGTGTGGAATGACAACCTGAACACGATGATATGGAACTCGTATAGTTGGATCGTAAAATGGCTCTCTGACGCCCTCTACAGTTTTTGAATGGGACAAAAAAGTTTTTTTTGACATAGTCAAACAAAATTTAGCACACACATCCCTCATACCAAACTGAACAAAAAAGTCAATGAGGACACACTCCTATTTACAATTGTGTTGCCATGACGACACCAACACTGTGCCATAGAATTGAATGGCTTTTGGCAGCATCCCACCCCTCATACTTTCATCATCTCCTCCTAGGGTTTACATCCAATTTGGACCAAACTGGGTGAAAATCACCTACACACGTGATCAAAAGTTATCACCTACATTTTTGATCAAATGTTGGGCGTGGCTGTGACGAGCCTGTGATGAAGCGTTCATTTTCAGAAGTATAAAACTGTGTATCGCGCAGAATGTCGGATTAAGTCCACGAAACGGTGTCCTCTCACTGTCGATGTTCTCGGCGGTCGTATCAGGAGGGCGAGGGCCTTAACACCGCTTGTGGTTTTAATTTTACTTAGTTTTTAGAGCAGGTTTGCTAGTTTTTTTTAGTTTTTGTTTTTTTTTTTCTAAATGCTTGGTTTTAGTTTAGTTTTTTCATATCTTTTATCTTCTTCGCCGTCGTATTCAAATAAATCCCAGACAGGACTCTGCTGCTTTCTCCCAACTTTAGTCTCCATGTTTCCAGGTAGAGTGGGGACCAGAAGACGACTGGAAATGACAAGTGACAGACTGCGAAGTGCCGTATGGTGCCACCAGCTAAAATTGCTCAAGCAAAATAAATCAATTTCATATCAATCTGACATTGACAGATGAAAATGAAGGGAATTTTATCCATAATTTTTAGATGTTTTAGTTAGTTTTTTTTGTTTTTTTTTTTTACTTTTATTGAAGAAAACAAAATAAAACAAAAAAAAAAACAAAAACAATGTACAGAGTAACAACGTTTGTCCTGAGATTGGGCCCAAGATTATAATATAAAATATTTGGTTACAAGAAGAAAAGGAGAGGGGAAAAAAAAAAAAAATCCAGGCTTAAATATCCATTCCAACAAGACTGAATACTGGTCTCCATCTTCTTTCAAAGGTCGGAGTCTTCAGCTGTAGCTGTGCTGTTAACTGTTCCATGAGACAAACTTGTTTAATTTTTTGTATCCATTGTCCAACTGTAGGTGATTCAGGTTTCAGCCATAACATTGTTATCATTTTTCTCGCAGTCATCAGAAGAAGATGTAGTATGAATTCTTGGTCGTGGGATAGACCATCAGGGAATATGTCCAGTAAAAATAATAATAATGGGTCCATAGAGAGGTTCACTTTAAGTAAACTATCCAATATGCCTTTCACATTAATCCAGAAGTGTTTCACAATGGGGCACTTCCAACATATGTGTGTCTGATCACCGACAAGACCACAGTTTCGCTAACACTTGTTGCTAACACCACTTTTAGAGAGAAAAGATTTTAATGGGGTTCTGAAAAATCCTATTTTAACCTTCCAGTCAAATTCCTTCCAAAGCTGACTCCCCACCCCCCTGTGACAACCAGAGCAAACATTTCCCCAAATATCCTCATCCAATATTACATTTAATTCCAGTTCCCATTGTTGTTTTATGTGCTGTGTTTTAGTTCGTTTTGTAAGTACACGATACAGTTTCAGTTAGTTATCATTTGTTTATTTTATTATAGTTTTTATTTATGTCAGTCAATTCTAGTTTTTGTCATTTCGTTAGTTTTCGTTAACGATAATAACCTTGGTAGAAATAACAAGAAATGACTGGATGTAACTTTCTCTGTACTGTCACAAGTGGCAGATTGTAATTTATAATAAGTTCAGTGAAGTTTTCGTGAATAAAATAAATATTGTTCCACTTCTGGCCCAAATTCCCTCATCCCTGTTGGAATCTAGACTTATGATTTATATCCTCTACTTTTTCCCTCTTCATTCTCCATCTGAATTATTGTTATTATTATCAGAATGACATTTAGAGATATTCTCAAATTAGTATGTAAGAGCTGAAGCGTACTGTAAAAACAACTAACAGGTAATTAAACCTGATAAAAGCCTCATGATCGTTTTCCGTGCACGCGTTATTTCCCATCTGTCACCTGTGAAGACAAACCGGCTGCGTTGTGTAGCATTTTCAAACAGACATGTTTGTCATACTTATGTTGTGATTACTGTCAACAGAGGAGATCACGTGAAGACCATTTTTAGTGTCTGTTTGGTCACAGCTCATGTTTCAGTATTCAGACACATTTCTGCTGTTTACGTCTTACTTTCCATTTTTTTTCCCACTACGTTTTGTAAAAGGAGTTCTGAAAAGCTGGATGCGACTGCGCTACATGTGGAGAATGTGGAATGGTCGAATGTTTTTATCAAAACATGGTATACGTGATCATATCCAGCAGACATGGAAAAAATGTTCAAGTGAATCTCAGAATCCTATGGCAAGTTAAATCAGACTTAAACCCATAAAAAGACAAAAACATCTACTGATCTAACCTGTTTAATACCTGTTGATCCATTAATTCTATCAATACATGTAAATAACTGGTGTAAAATACAGTTTGTCGTCTTTTCATGGTCATCAGATATGACCCATTTGGATGTTCAGAGGCTCCGTAGTTACCGTGGAAACACCGTCATCTTCTACAACATTGATTCACCAGTAAAACCCACGGAGTTGGATCAATAACAGTGGATGGAAACACTTGGTTTATGTTCAAATATTGATATATTTGACTAAAAAAGTCACTTTTTTTCAGTTTTCCCTGTTTTTGATATAATAACCTTTAAGTTTAATCTCAGCTCTTATGAACATCTACATGATCATTAAATTAAATATAGGAAAATACCTGATGTTTACTGAAAAAACACAAAATATGGAAGATAATATTATGATAAATAGTGATAAATCGCTTAAGAAAAGTTAAATATAGACAGAAAAATATTTTGGGACTGCCACAAAAGTAGTATTGGGTGTTTATGGGTTAAACTAAGAAACACAATTCAAGACATTTTATCTAAAGTGCGAAAAAAAAAAAAGATATTTTACTAAAAGTCACTTTTTCTTCAGTTTTCTCAGATTCTGATTGAATAACCCTCATCTTTAATCTGAGCTTTTATGAACACCTACCTGATCAGTGATTTAAATACAGGAAAATACGTGATTTACACTGAAAAAACTCAAAATAAAAAGGATAATATTGCAATAAATGTGATAAAAACACTTAAGACAGGTTAAATATAGAGAAAAAATCATTTTGGAACTGCCATGAAAGTACTACTGGGTCTTTATGGGTTAAATGGATCCAATGAGGCTTAAAAATGTTCTTGGAAACTTTAGACGTGTCTTGAGTTAAGGTATAGAGACATTTCATATCATAATATCATAGAGGTTTGAAGGGAATCTTATCGAAAAGCCAATCATTTCATTTTTTCAAGCATCATAGTTATTATAAAAAAATATACACTGTGTAAAATGACATAAAAGATAAAAAAGAAAAAAACAACCTCTTGTTAATGTGTGTGTCTTTCTCTCTGCAGTACACTGGTCCGATCCCGGCCGAGCGAGGGGGCGTGGCCATGGGCGGAGGTCGCAGCGAGACCTCGGCGCTGAGCGGGACGGGAGGGGGGCGGGGCATCACCACTACCCAGAATTCACAGCGACCCAATGCCTGCTGCTTCTGTTGGTGCTGCTGCTGCAGCTGCTCATGGTACGAGATAACAACACAAAGACAACTACCACAGTAATAGAGTACACAAATATATATATCTGTCAGGTTCAATGGCAAACCAAAGTTACTTACAGAGGTGATACATTTTGAAAAATAAACCTTTTCATTTTTTTTCATTTATTAAGATCCCCATTAGCAGCTGAATCATCAGTTGCTATTCTTCCTGGGGTCTCCTCTACATTACATTACAATTTTAATTATTTTACATTAACCCTTTCATGCATACTGGACAACTATTCTACAGCTGTTCTCTTGTATATTCATGGATTTTGTTGTTCTTTTCATTGTTGTTTGTTTTGTTTTTTTTAACACAGATCTTTGTTAAAGTTTTAAGACGCTACATATCTTTTCTCACATGAATTGGTAACATTATGTAGATCTCTCCTGAGCATAAACCCCCAGAATCACAAGCCCTCCCCATAGTTTTCACACAATTTATCAGTAAATACATGTTTCTGTGCATCCAAAATTAAATGTATGGTGTCCAGCTGAGTGAACATTTCTGCAACTTCATGAAAAATAGGTTCATAAGAATTTATTTTTTCATTATTATTTTTTTATGTATTTAAAAATAAATTAATTATTTTTATTTTATTTATTTATTTATTTATTTATTTTTTCCAGAAGAAAATTTTCAATCGCATTGATTTTTTCATGCCTAAAGAGGAATAAAAACACTCAGGAAAAAAATGTGATTAAGGTCCTCATAATTCGTGCATGAAAGGGTTAATCTTACACCATTCACACACACACACACACACTCACACACACACACACACACAAACGGGACATATACAACAGCCCAATGCAATAAAAATAACTAAATAAAGACAAAATAAGTACTATACATTCGTACTCCACCAAACGATAGCTGTCTGATACAAATAAACAAAAACAAAATAAGTACTATACATTCGTATTTCTTCACCAACCAATAGCTGTCTGATAAAAATCATAAGACATCTTTCAGCATTATCAATACACTTTCCATTTCATGTCTGCTGTGTAAACAAGAAAAGTTTATATCAAAAAAAGAAAATTAGCTGGTGTTCTCAGGTGGACTCCAGGTACATTTTTATCTTAATCTTTGTCTTGGTGTGAATGTGTCTGAAGAACGCCAAGTAGCTTCCCCTTTTTTGGACAAAACTTTGTGTCCTCCTTTAATTTCTAAACTTTTTGATATTATGAAACATCATTTTAGATGTTTATAGTGTAATACAATGTACTTTATTGTGATAAGAAGGGAAAAAAATAATCGTGAGTACCGTAAATTCCGGACTATAGACCGCACCTGAATATAAGCCGCAGAGCCTAATTTTAGAAAGAAAATCAGTTTTGTACACGTATAAGCCGCGGGTGTCCACCAGTGGCGATTTCTCAAAGACTGCAAGAGAAGCCTGGCTTCCCCTATCATTACGAAAATTAAATGGTTAAATATGTTTGGTTGTGTTGACATTTCATTGACTACACGTGTTAAAACACGTTCATCTCACAGACGAGTGAAGGATAGTAATAAAAACACATTTTCTCTTTCTTTTTTTTTTTGTCGGTGGACTTATCGGGGTTTCCTTTGGATTCGTGCCGATACGTGATTGACTTGCTTTTGCGCCGGCTGTGGATTCAAGGACTTAAAATGACTTGAAAGACACTTGAAAGTGAACAAATTTTTGTTTTTCGTTATAGGACTTTTAATTTATTTTTAAAATATAAAGATTAAAAACAAGTAATTATGTCTGTTGTAATTTCATTTTCATTTAACATTACGCACGACGTGCGCATTAATTCTGAGATGCTTTAAATTTATGACGGTCTCTAGAGAGCTTTATTGGGTGTTTTCATTCAGAGTTTTGTTTTGTATATTTGTGAAACAATATTAACATTTGAAGGTTCACTATTTTTCCTTAAAAGTTCCCCTTTTATGTGTGTTAATATTAACTTTATAAAGGTTAAGTTGTTAATGTTATCCATTCCTGCATACCTGCTAACAATAGACAGATTCTTCCCTGGGGTGTGGCAGGCAATAAGGGAAAATCGTCGTATAAGCCGCGTCGGAGTATAAGCCGCAGTGTTTAAAGCGTGGGAAAAAAGTAGCGGCTTATAGTCTGGAATTTACGGTATATGTATTCCTGTATTTTAGCCTAGCGATAAGGTGCTGTGCTGGAAAAATTAGAAAATGGCCCTTAAAAGTGCTTGAAACATGCTTGAATTTCACCTTGAAAAATTTGTAGGAACACTGTCATCTGATATTGTGTGATCTCAGTCACTGCAGGTGTGTGTTAATTTTTCCACAGACTTCCATTTGTAGAACCTTAAAGGACCTACATTAAATTAACCTTTGCACTATAAAACGAATAGAGTCTATTCACTCAAATGTAAGAGGGCTTTTATTTTGTAACAGAATTGGAAGTTTTGCATTTATAGAAAAGCCTATTGCAGTTTTGAACGGATCAAAAGGAGGGTTCAGACTATGTACAGATACTTCTACTTATTTAACAGAGGAAATTAGAAAGGTCTGCTTCTAATAAAGGTCTGTTACGTCCTGCAGCTGAGAGAAAAAGGCCTTGGACACCGTTTAACCCTCCGGTATTCTCTCCAGCAAGGCCCTTACTAAGCACCAAGTGTACCTTTTAGGTACACTTGTGGAATAATGTCCAAAAAAAATGTCATACAGTTTGTTTTTAATTCTTTTACACTTTTTTTCTATTTCATCAACTAGAGCTGTAAATAAAAATACCAAATACTCAATAATTGTCACATTTTTTAACCCTTTAAATGCTGTGTTTGTAATGTAAACAAACCATTTTTTTGGATGCAAAATACAGGTACCAGGCATTAAAATGAACAAGAAATTGAAGCAAAAAAGGGTGGTCTAATAATATTTTCTGCAACTGTATGTAAAAGTGGCCATAAATTGGAGGGTCTTTAGGCATTTAATAGTATCTACACTCTTGGGAGTTTGCTAGTATTGATAAAAAACAATGTAAATACGTAAAAATATCTACTTATCATATTTCAGGTTTACTATGTTATGGTAAAATTAAGGCTATTTTGTGTCACGGATCTTAGAGGATTTACACTTCTTCAGTCAGTCTACTTAATTTTCATTGCCATGTGTTTAAATTAAAATGAGTATTTTTAATGCCAAACAGATGTAACATTTTGGAGGTAATTCATCAATATAAATAAATACCAGAAATTTGTTGATAAATTCTAAATGTCTTTTTTTTTTTTTTCTTTTTAACCCTCTGGTATCCCGTCCAGCAAAGCCCTTACTAAGCACCAAGTGTGCCTTTTTGGCACACTTGTGGAATAATGTCAAAAAATTTTTTTCATAGTTTGTTTTTAATTCTTTTACACTTTTTTCTATTTCATCAACTTGTGCCGTAAATAAAAATACCAAATACTCAATAATTGTCACATTTTTTAACCCTTTAAATGCCGTGTTTGTAATGTAAACAAACCATTTTTTTTAGATGCAAAATACACAAAAAAATAGAAGAAAAAATAGATTACACATTATTAGATTTTTTCATCCTGGCATATGTCAATGATTAACTCCAACATCGGTTAATTTGCATGATTATTTTTGGCGCTAGGTCAAATGTTCAAAAATACTAGCATCTGTCACCAAGTGTGCGTAAAATGCACACCTATAAATCAAACTATTAAATATTATATATTGATTTATTTTTCCGCTCTAATTTGATTTTATTTTTGTAAATCCAGGTCAGCCCTAATCATACATGTCAAATGGAAGAAATAGTGCGTTTTAGGCACACTTGGGAGACAGATGCTAGTCTTGTAATTTTCTTTTGTTTACAAAGTGCAAATTTGAGTTGGTGGCCAGAATTTAAAAGATCATGCAAAAACGAACAACTTTTGAATTCTAACCTTATTTAAACTGTGAAAAATAATATGAAGTTTTTTAAAACAAAGTGCAAAGTGTGCCTAAAAGGCGCACCTGGATACCGGAGGGTTAAGGAAATCCATACTTAGATTTACTAGATGTCTTTCCTGTGTTTCATAAATACTGATACTTTTATTTATTGGTTTTCCTCATTTATTACTCTATACTCTGTCTAGTTACAGTAGATTTTTTTTCACTATTTCACTGTACAAACCACTCATTCTACAGTCAGATGGTTCAGTTACAGGTTTGGCAGGTCACAGTACTTTTTCTGCAGCTCATTGTTTTATGTTACATCTGAACTGTGTGTGCGCTGATCTGTTAGCTCTTATTTTGTGATTATAGGCAGTTAAAGTTAACCATCCGGTCCTTAAATTATCAGTAAATTCAGAAAATGTGAGGAGAATATGTGTTGTTATGATAGAGTTTTGTTTCTTTCTATAATTCCTAAAACACATGAGATATACAGATGAGAGAAGCAGTTTCACTTATGATTTAATGCCCTGAAATATGTTTGTTCAGCTACTGGGTTGAAAAAACGTATAAATCAATTTGTCAGTTTATTATTAACAAATTGCCATTGCAGTCTATTGCTTTTTTTTTTTTTTTTTTTACCAGTCAGAACACTGCAAAATAACAAAAAATTAGTATAAGTTGATTGTATATTGATGTGATAGCAGGGATTTTATGGTGCATTCAGGTACACCTCAGAAATCCATTCTTGGAAAGCCACAAATGTTGTTAAAAACAGGAAATTTGATAGATTTTTCGTACTTTCCCGTGTTTAATACATAGGCTTGACTCTGTGGAGCTTCTCTTTTTTTTTTCCTTTACAGCTTTTTTAACCATTTGTTATTAAAATATTGAACAATATCACTGATCTACAAGTAAAATGCTTCCGGAATAAAAGTAGTTAACCCTTTCATGCACGATTTATGAGAACCTTAATCAAGATTTTTTTTTTTTTTCCTGAGTGTTTTTATTCTTCTTTAGGCATGAAAAAAAAAAAAAAAAACAGGAAACAATGCAATTTAATTTTTTTCATCAACCAATTTTTCATGGAGTTACAAAAATGTCCACTCAGCTGGACACTATGTGTTCAATTTTAAAGGCAAAGAAACATGCATTTACTGATATACGGTGTGAAAACTATTAAATAAAAACATTTTAAAGCTGAAAAAAAACACCAGACATCATTACTATATTATTATACTTCGCGTCGTACAGGATTTGAGGGTTGCAAGGCTAACCCTTCTTCCATTCAGAAAACTGTCTGCCCATCATTAATAGATTTTTCAGATCTGCAGGTACAGGGGTTGGACAAAATAATGGAAACACCTTCTATGATGCCACAATGTTAGGTGTTTCCATTATTTTGTCCAACCCCTGTATATAATCTAAGAAGGGTGACCAGACTTTTAAGAATAGTTCATCCTTGCCCTTTATAGCAGCTTGTAACCTTTCATGGTGGAGGAAGAGTCTGCTTTTGACCAACTCTATATGTAAAGTGTCATGAGATAACTTTTGTTATGATTTGGCGCTATATAAATAAAGTTTGATTGATTGATGGTTTAGTTTTATTATACAGGGTGTCCCATAAGTCTCCATACATAGGAAAAATAAACGTTTCTTGACATAAATCATTTTTATTTCTACAATATGCTCTATATGACTGCCATTTTGTCGGGAACACATTTCAATGCGTGTCCTCCACTGCTGAAGAACTATAAAGAAGAAATATAAAGAAATACATGTTAGAACCATATGTATTATGTCTCGTATGTATGGAGACTTATGGGACACCCTGTAGTATGGTCTTTGTTGTTGTTGTCAGGTGACCTTCATGTCATAAGAAAGGGCGGGATTATCTTGCAGATAGACTGAAATGTGGAGTCATCCTTGTTCTCACCATTTAATGTGAAAACTGAAAATCTAAAAATTTGCAGATTTTGCAGGTTTTGTTTTTTGGCCATCAATATATTTTTTATTAGTAAATTTTTACCTCTGCCAAGGAAGTTATGTTTTTGCCAGGGTTTGTTTGTCTGTTTGTCTGTCCGTTAGTGTGCAACATAACTCAAAAAGTTATGGACAGATTTGGATGAAATTTTCAGGGTTTGTTGGAAATGGGATAAGGAAGAAATGATTAACTTTTGGGGGTGATCCGGAAGAAATCCTGGATTCTGGATCACTTTGAAATTTTTGTTAACATTGTGGTAAATGGGGCCAAAATTTTCGTTTCCCAATATCTCGCTTAATTATTGACCAAAACTCATGAAATTTCACTCAGGAATTGACAATGGGGTCCTCTATCACATTTTAAAGGCTGATCCGGATCTGATCCAGAAGGCGGATTTTATCTCAACTTATATAAAAAATGGGGGTGCCCTTACTTTTTGGCCTACTGTGCCTTTAATATTAAAGGGAGAAATTTCTGACAAGCGCCATCGTGTAGCTCAGTCAGTTCCGCATCGGGAGTATGCCACCGGATTTCATGTAGCTTTAATACTTAAGGAGCTAGATCCAGAAGAAAACCGCCATTACGAGAAATGTGATTTTCGTGAATAACTACTGAACTAATAAGGATATAATTATGAATCCAGTTGCTAATGGTATGTTTTCATGGTCAAGGAATCTTAAAATATAGGTAAAATAAATATGGGACTAATATTTATGGTGGAAATCACAATATGGGGGAATTGTGCAAATCTCATGCAATTTGACTCAGGGATTTACAATGGGGTGTTCTATCAAATGGCAAAGACTGATCCGGATCTTTCAAAAAGTTATGGACAGATTTGGATGAAAATTTCAGGAAATATTGATACTGGCACAAGGAACAAATGATTAAATTTTGGTGGTGATCGGGGTGGGGGGGGCACTGATCTGCCTTGGCGGAGGTCTGCGCTCTCAGAGTGCTTTTGTAGTTATTTTTTATTTTTATCAATTACTAGAAATTTCCCGACCCCATTTGAACTCCAGGCGACCCCATGTGGAGTCCCGACCCTAAGGTTGAAAACCACTGCCTTAGTCACTGATACCCAACCCAGCAAATATCAGCATGTGATATGTGAATTAATGCAAGTTCATTTATATTTTCACGACACCGTTAAACAGAATAATCGGCTTTTCTTTACATGTACTTACGGACGACCACACATGCACCTCAGAGCTGTTTTATTCCAGAAGCTCTGTGTGTGTGTTTGCATTTACACACTAAACCCAGAATACAGAAGTGATAAATCTGTCCACAGCCTGTCCACATTAGTCACACCGTAGTTAAACAGTGGTTACAGCTCAGAGAGGAAACGACACACACCTGTTATTAAAATACCTGTGGTTGAGCTGAATCAGTGGGTGACTGTTCATGTTTATAGAGCTGCGTGTAATTAGTCATCTTTTAACTGCTGTTTCCTTTAGTTAGTGGGTTTGACTCCAGCTCCCATGATGCACTTCAGCAGCAAACATCAAACATAGGTATATTCAAATACAGTAACAGAAGATTAATAGGTAACGTATTTATGTCTTTGTGCATAAGAAATCAATATAAGTGAATCCCCAGAGGAACTTTGTGTTGGTAAATGCAAGTTATGCAAATTTACAGGATTTCAGTTCTGTTGCAACATGTTGATGGTCATATGAACTATGTTTTCAGCTGAAAAATGTCTAATTTCATCACAATTAATGCTATATTTTCATGTCACAAATGGCCAAGTTATATTTTAACTGAATTTACCTGAAAAAAAAAAAATTCTATTCTTTTAGATTCCCCAGTTTTTTTTTTTTTTCTTACCAGATTATATACTACATATCACGTTTTATTTTTACAGGTTGCTATATGGAGTATGGTGCTGATCCATCCTGCTTATGTTACACCGATACATACAGGGTGGGGAAGCAAAATGTACAATGAACATTTAGTTGTTTTTTCTCAGCAGGCACTACGTCAATTGTTTTGAAACCAAACATATATTGATGTCATAATCATACCTAACACTATTATCCATACCTTTTCACAAACTTTTGCCCATATGAGTAATCAGGAAAGCAAATGTCAAAGAGTGTGTGATTTGCTGAATGCACTCGTCACACCAAAGGAGATTTCAAAAACAGTTGGAGTGTCCATAAAGACTGTTTATAATGGAAAGAAGAGAATGACTATGAGCAAAACTATTACGAGAAAGTCTGGAAGATACTATTAAAGAAGAATGGGAGAAGTTGTCACCCCAATATTTGAGGAACACTTGCAGAAGTTTCAGGAAGCGTGTGAAGGCAGTTATTGAGAAAGAAGGAGGACACATAGAATAAAAACACTTTCTATTATGTCAATTTTCTTGTGGCAAATAAATTCTCATGACTTTCAATAAATGAATTGGTCATACACTGTCTTTCAATCCCTGCCTCAAAATATTGTACATTTTGCTTCCCCACCCTATACATTAAGAATGTCTTTTTAAATCAACAGTTTTCTAATAATAAGCATTTTTATAAAGAAATAACAATTCTATATTGTTATTTACTCTTTAGTATGATGATAAACTATACAATAAATAATTCTGATCCTAGTTTTTGCACAGGGATCATTTGTGGAAACGGTGACATGGCTGCCGAGCATCAGTATGATGGGATCCGTAACAACCATGTCACATCCGTCCACTGCCACATTTTGTGTTTTTGTGTCAGCTGTTATTGTTTTAGATCCACAATACTAACATTTATGAATAAGAGGAGAATTAGCAATAGTAAGTATATAAGTTTATTACTAATAAAGTACTGGTACTGACCAGAGCATCATGGGTAATGTCACGTCCGTCCACCAGCAAAAGTTTTCACATACACGTGCTATTCAAAATCCAATATTTCTGAAAATAGAGCTTCCACTGTCAAATAATATCAGTAGTCTGTGCACAAATGGATTAGCATTATTTCAACACAGTTCTATGCATTTCTTACAACTTTTTTTTTTTTTTTTGACAAAAATAGCCACTCATTTGACCCCCTAAGTAAATTTTACCTGTATTATATTACATGGACAAATGTATTGGGACACATTGAATTCAGGTGTTTTATTAATAACAGGTGGTTGTTCTACAAACTGATGACGACAAATGTAATAATATTGCTTTATATTGCCGAAAAATGCAGCAGCTTCAGTGTTATTTTTGTTTATTACATTATCTTAGAGTTTGGTTTTATTGGGATTTCTGAAACGTTTGTCACCTTCTGACCATAAATAATAATTTTAAACCATAAATAACCATTGAATTCAAGAAGAAAAATTGTGCATTTACAGAGTGATGATACATTTGGAAAAATAAAACTTCATGTCAAAAAAGAAACTTGTCAGGTGTTCTCCAGGTACATTTTTATTTTAATCTTTGGTTCGGTGCAAGTGTGACTAAAAGAACGCCAAGTGGCTTCCCTTTTTTTTTTTTTTTTTAGGATAAAACTTATTCTTTCAATTTCCAAACTTTTTGCTATTATCAAACATAATTTTAGGTGTTAATAGCTTAAAACTATGTACATCACTGTGATAAAAAGTGACAAAAAAATAATCCTGAGTGTATGTAGTCACGTACACATTTATTTTACCCCAGTGAAAATTTGAAATGAACCTTAAAAGTGCTTGAAAAGTGCTTGAATTTGACCTTGAAAAAGACGAACCCAGAAAATATTTGTAATTTTTAATAAATAAACTTACTGAATTTACCTTTATATGACATTTTCTGGCTAGATTAAATATGCTGTAAAAAAAAAAAAAGACTGTAGAATTAACACCAAAAAGTTGTACAACTGCAACATAAAAAAACTAAGTGACAATACAATGCAAAGTTGTTTATTTGAAAAGATTTTTGTGTTAATGATTAAATCAAATATAGCTGTAGTTCTTACAGGAAGAGTATGTGAACAAAACCAGATTTGTACGTAGAATTGTTGTATTTCTGTATGAATATGTATGAATATATCTGTATGTATTTCTGTTGTTTTTAGAAAATAAAACTGTAAATTGGAAAACAATAATAACAATGTTGAAATAATGGCCTATTTGCTTTTTTTTTTTTAAATATATAAAACAGTTATAAAAAAGTAAATATTTAACAATGTAACATTTTAAATTTGTAAATTAATGGGTTGGTAGAGTTGGTAGAGCGGCTTGTCCAATAACCAAAGGGTTGGTGGTTCGAATCCTGGCTCCGACTGTCCATATGTCAGAGTTTACATGGAAGACACTGACGCCTAAATTGCTCCCAGTTGGACCTGGTGAACTTGGAAAGTGCTTTGGACACCATGAAGGTGTCAAAAATGTGCTAAATAAGTGCAGTCCATTTACCATTTAAATCCAATGTTAAATCTACATGTTTAAACTGTTAAATCTACACGTTTAAACTGTTAAATCTACACGTTTAAACTGTTAAATCTACGCATTTAAAATGTTAAATCTACGCGTTTAAAATGTTAAATCTACGCGTTTAAACTGTTAAATCTACACGTTTAAACTGTTAAATCTACACGTTTAAACTGTTAAATCTACACGTTTAAACTGTTAAATCTACGAGTTTAAACTGTTGAATCTACGCGTTTAAAATGTTAAATCTACGCGTTTAAACTGTTAAATCTACGCGTTTAAAATGTTAAATCTACGCGTTTAAACTGTTAAATCTACGCGTTTAAAATGTTAAATCTACGCGTTTAAACTGTTAAATCTACACGTTTAAACTGTTAAATCTACACGTTTAAAATGTTAAATCTACACGTTTAAACTGTTAAATCTACGCATTTAAAATGTTAAATCTACGCGTTTAAAATGTTAAATCTACGCGTTTAAACTGTTAAATCTACACGTTTAAACTGTTAAATCTACACGTTTAAACTGTTGAATCTACGCGTTTAAAATGTTAAATCTACGCGTTTAAACTGTTAAATCTACGCGTTTAAACTGTTAAATCTACGCGTTTAAACTGTTAAATCTACACGTTTAAACTGTTAAATCTACACATTTAAAATGTTAAATCTACGCGTTTAAACTGTTAAATCTACACGTTTAAACTATTAAATCTACACGTTTAAACTGTTAAATCTACACGTTTAAACTGTTAAATCTACACGTTTAAACTGTAAAATCTACGTGTTTAAAATGTTAAATCTACACGTTTAAAATGTTAAATCTACACGTTTAAACTGTTAAATCTACACGTTTAAAATGTTAAATCTACGCGTTTAAACTGTTAAATCTACGCGTTTAAAATGTTAAATCTACACGTTTAAAATGTTAAATCTACACGTTTAAACTGTTAAATCTACACGTTTAAACTGTTAAATGTACGAGTTTAAACTGTTAAATCTACACGTTTAAAATGTTAAATCTACACGTTTAAACTGTTAAATCTACGTGTTTAAACTGTTAAATCTACACGTTTAAACTGTTAAATCTACACGTTTAAACTGTTAAATCTACATGTTTAAACTGTTAAATCTACACGTTTAAACTGTTAAATGTACGAGTTTAAACTGTTAAATCT
The DNA here is from genome assembly GCF_902148855.1 of Sphaeramia orbicularis. Taxonomy (NCBI): domain Eukaryota; kingdom Metazoa; phylum Chordata; class Actinopteri; order Kurtiformes; family Apogonidae; genus Sphaeramia; species Sphaeramia orbicularis. Next base: position 17,515,728 of record NC_043963.1, on the reverse strand, counting down.
ACACGTTTAAACTGTTAAATCTACACGTTTAAAATGTTAAATCTACACGTTTAAAATGTTAAATCTACACGTTTAAACTGTTAAATCTACACGTTTAAAATGTTAAATCTACGCGTTTAAACTGTTAAATCTACGCGTTTAAAATGTTAAATCTACACGTTTAAAATGTTAAATCTACACGTTTAAACTGTTAAATCTACACGTTTAAACTGTTAAATCTACACGTTTAAACTGTTAAATGTATGAGTTTAAACTGTTAAATCTACACGTTTAAAATGTTAAATCTACACGTTTAAACTGTTAAATCTACGCGTTTAAACTGTTAAATCTACACATTTAAACTGTTAAATCTACAAGTTTAAAATGTTAAATCTACAAGTTTAAAATGTTAAATCTACACGTTTAAACTGTTAAATCTACGAGTTTAAACTGTTAAATCTACATGTTTAAACTGTTAAATCTACGCGTTTAAACTGTTAAATCTACACGTTTAAACTGTTAAATCTACACGTTTAAACTGTTAAATCTACACGTTTAAACTGTTAAATCTACACGTTTAAACTGTTAAATCTACACGTTTAAACTGCTAAATCTACACGTTTAAACTGTTAAATCTACACGTTTAAACTGTTAAATCTACACGTTTAAACTGCTAAATCTACACGTTTAAACTGTTAAATCTACACGTTTAAACTGTTAAATCTACACATTTAAAATGTTAAATCTACACGTTTGAACTGTTAAATCTACACGTTTAAACTGTTAAATCTAAATGTTTCTCTGTAAATATGTTTACAGTTGGATGTGTTTTTTACAGTATTGTTCTGGAAACCACAGCTGCCAGTTTTTTTTTTTTCCGTAAAAACAGGATTTATTTTTTTTACAGTGTACTATCTTGTAAAATATGATGCACAACATACACATACAACAAACATTTTACTCCTGTGACCTTGAACTTTGACCTTATGACTCCAGAATCTCTGGCCGACACATCTGCAGCGTTTAATCATCTTGGTTCTGCTTGTAATGAAGGTACGGTATGGTAACATGAGCTCAGTAAAAGCCCTACTACAGCCTGAGTCTGTCAGCGAGGGTTATGATGCATTCAAGGCCCTCTGTCACCAAGTAAGATTTGTGGTTAGTGAGGTAACGCTGGGTTTCAGTGTCATAAAACGTGGTTTAAAAACCAACAGCGGAAACTTTGGTCGAAAAACTAAGCACTCGGAGTCATTATGTGGTAGAATTTGCTAATGGAAGATCTGGTTTGGTGATACAGGACGCTGCACTGCGAGCAGAGCGTGGACAGGTTTGTAAAGGGAGTGTTAAGTAAACATGAAGCACATGATGAGTCTACACTACACATCACAACTACAAGACAAGGAAATACGACGAGGTATATTTGGATGTGGTTTCAGCAGAAAAACAATGGGTAATGGAGAAACCGTGGTGTGTTTAATGTCTCAGTTTATCTTCTGACTGTAAGAATTTGTGTGTGTGTGCGTGTGTGTGTTGATCGGAGTGTGTGTGGGTGTTTCCTGTCTGAAAGCCGTTTTATCATGTTAGTCTCACCGTCAGGAATGAAGAGGAGAGGAGGAAGAGGAGGAGGAGGAAGAGGATATCACAGGACACCAAGATGGAAACCATACCAAACTGTGAAGCTTGGTGAGTCTGAAGGAGTGTTGTGTTCAAGGTCAAATCAGGATTCAGCATCAGCATTAGTCCACACTGTAGGAAAAATGACCTAGTCCTGTTGTTTCCATAAAAACCATTAAAGGGGTCATATGTACGATTTCTACTTTTTTATTTATTTTCCATTTTATTTATTTATTTATTTATTTTCCATTCTATCTATCTATCTATCTATCTATCTATCTATCTATCTATCTATCTATCTATCTATCTATCTATCTATCTATCTATCTATCTATCTATTTATCTATCTATCTATCTATCGTTTTCATAAAAACCATTAAAGGGGTCATATGTACTATTTCTACTTTTTTATTTATTTATTTTCCATTTTATTTATTTATTTATCTATTTTCCATTTTATCTATCTGTCTGTCATATCTATCTATTGTTTTCATAAAAACCAGTAAAGGGGTCACATGTACTATTTCTACTTTTTTATTTATTTTCCATTTTATTTATTTATTTTCCATTTTATTTATTTTCCATTCTATCTATCTATCTATCTATCTATTGTTTTCATAAAAACCATTAAAGGGGTCATATGTACTATTTCTACTTTTTTATTTATTTCTTTATTTTCCATTTTATTTATTTATGTATTTATTTTCCATTTTATCTATCTATCTATCTATCTATCTATCTATCTATCTATCTATCTATCTATCTATCTATCTATCTATCTATCTATCTATCTATCTATCTATCTATCTATCTATCTGTCTATCTATGTATCTATCTATCTATCTATCTATCTACTTTTAAATATTTAAAAAATTACCTAAAACTATCATTAACCCTTTCATGCATAGTGGCCACTACAGCTGTTCTCTTGTATATTCATGGATTTTGTTTTTTTAGTTTCATATCAGCCAACAGAGTGGACGTTTATGCATCATCCCATACGCTGCAATTCATACGATTACTGTAACCTTGCTGTTCTTGATAAAACTAATCTGCTGTAACATGTCTGAGTGTAAATCAACTGCTTGTTATTGTTATTGTACTGTAATTAAAAGGTTTTTGTTTTGTTTTTTTTTTTAACAAAAAGGTTTTTTTTTTTTGCATGTTACCTCCATGAAGTGAGTAGTAACCAGTATTAGAATATGTTAAAATGTGAGAAAACATCAGATTAGCAGCATTTAAAATGTTTTATGTCATAGTTTTCACACAGTATATCAATACACACGTTTCTTTGCTTCAAAAAATTAAACACATGGTGTCCAGCTGAGTGGACATTTTTGTAACTCTATGAAAAAGTCGTTCACAAGAAAAATTTCAATCGCATTGCCTTTTACATGCCTCAAGAGGAATAAAAACACTCAAGAAAAAAATCTTGATTAAGGTTCTCATAATTCATGCATGAAAGGGTTAAAGTGTAGAGATATGAACTGAATTTACTTATATGTGGATTTTTGTGACCACTAGAGGGAGTAGTGAGTCCGTCTACTGGTCTAACATGGTGAGGAAAACTAACGCGAAAACATCAGAGTGCCAAGATGGGATGAGAACCATAAAGAAATAACTTTTAGATTACAAGAAAGTGACAAAGTAGTGGCTTTTCCATTGGACATGTGCGCAAAACTTTACCGATATTTAACTCAATAAGGATTTAAGTTACAAAAAAAGAAAACCAATAAATAACATGTCAGTTATAATTCCACTTTTCATAAGTGCAAAGGGTTTTTTGCAACTACTCTTCTCAAAATAAAAATATAAAAAAAAAAAAAAAAAAAAAAACTTTACCGATATTTAACTCGAGGATTTAAGTTAAAAACAAAAAAAAGAAAACCAATAAATAATATGTCAGTTATAATTCCGCTTTTCATAAGTGCAAAGGGTTTTTTTGCACATAATCTTAAAATAAAAATGTCATCAAAAAAAAAAAAAAAACTTTACCGATATTTACTAAATGTCGAAAAACAGAAGTGCGTAATGTCGGTTTTTCCATTAAATCACAAATGCGATGGTAATAAAAATAAAATATGTATAAATATGAAATAAAAATATGTTTAGTATTTGTACATATTAATTCTTCCTGGAAATAATCTTTGAAAAAAAAGAAACAAAAAAAATTTGCCTTTTTAAATGTATCATGATATATCATGATATATCGTGATATATCGTATCGTGATCCCAGTATTATGATTTGTATCGTATTGCCAGATTCTGGCCAATACACAGCCCTACTGCTGTTGCAAATTTGGAATATCAATACTACATAGAACCCCTTTAAGAAACATTCCACATATATAAAATACATAGTAAGATATAGGGAACAAGGCACAAATAATATAATATAAAATATAACTTCGTCATAATAAGATATTCTACCTAATATTTAGCTAGATTTAATTCATATCCTATCCAAGGATGTCATTTGTTTTTCTTATAAAGGGTATGATCGTCCCTTTACATGAAGCTTCGAGTTTAGAAATTTCTTACTTTTAATCTTTTACTTAATTTTTTTTTTTTTTTGCGTCTTTAGTCTAGTTTCAGTTCAGCTTTTCGTATTTTAATATTTAATGACCCTTGTTCCCATTCTTCTTGACCAGCACCAAACCCTCAATGGAGGAGATCCGGCTCTGGTCCCAGTCCTTCGACAAGCTCATGAGAAATCCGGCAGGTCGGAATGTTTTCCGGGAGTTTCTTCGGACGGAGTACAGTGAGGAGAATATGCTGTTCTGGCTCGCCTGCGAAGACCTCAAACAGGAAATCAACAAGAGCGCCATTGAGGAGAAAGCGCGCTCCATTTACGAGGACTACATTTCCATTTTGTCGCCCAAAGAGGTACGATGCTGTGTTTATATTATTCTGTATTAGGATGTAGGACATTTAGATGATAGTTATGAAAGCAACTGCAGATACATTAGGCCTGGTCATGATAGTCAGTCTTTCAGCTGACGTTTTATCGCTTTTCTTGAATGCAAACGGTACCTGTCAAAGTTCCAACAGAGCCGTAAATTAGTGGAAACAACAAGAAAAATTGCAAGAAAAGGGAACATTCTGCACAAAATATGACTCCACATAACACTGCAGGAGCTGGGATAGAAGCTGTTTGAATAAATACAATTGCCATGTTTGTTTTTTAGCAAAAAAAAACAAAGGCAGTTTAAGACATTTGGACGATAATATATTCATGTTTACCATTATAAACCATTATAAAAAAAAATTTAAAAAAAAAACAAAACACTGTGGATATCACTTTGCATTGCAACTCAGTACCAGAAGGTAGTAGAAATGTATATGTTGTAGTCCGCAAACACATTTAAAGATTCACTAAGTGTTTAATAATAATGTTTTAACTATGGTAACTGCCTAATAAGTTCCAACAGAGGCATAAATTAGTACAAATAACAAGAAAAATTAGAAAAAAAGGGAACATTCCACACAAAATATGAATCCACGTAATACTGTAGGAGCTGGGATAAAAGTTATATGAATAAATACAATTGCCATGTTTGTTTTTTAGCAAAAAATAAGCAGTTTAAGACATTTGGACAATAATATATTAATTTTTAACATTATAAACCATTGTAAAAAGAAAAAAAAAAAAAAACATAAAAAAAAACCCCACTGTGGATATCACTTTGCATTGCAACTCAGTAACAGAACGTAATAGAAATGTATATGTTATAGTCAGTAACAACATTTAACGATTCAGTAAGTATTTAATAATAGTGTTTTAACTGTGGTAACCTCCAACAGAGGCATAAATTAGTACAAATAAGAAAATGACAAGAAAAGGGAACATTCAGCAAAAAATATGAATTCACAGTATACTGTAGGAGCTGGGATAAAAGTTTTTAAATAAATGCAATTGCCATGTTTGTTTGTTTTTTTTGGGGTGTTTTTTTTTAGCAAATTTGTCGGGTCGTAATTATAGAAAAAAATCAAGAAAAGGCACTTTAAGACATTTGGACAATAATATATTCATGTTTACCATTTTAAACCATAGATATATTTTACACCACAAAAACTAAGATTTAAAAAAACACTGCGGATATCACTTTGCATTGCAACTCAGTAATAGAAGGTAGTAGAAATATATATGTTACAGTCAGCAAACACATTTAAAGACTCACTAAGTATTTAATAATAATGTTTTAACTATGGTAACTGCCTAATAAGTTCCAACAGTGGCATAAATTAGTACAAATAACAAGAAAAATGACAAGAAAAGAGAACATTCTGCAAAAAAATATGAATCCACATAATACCGTAGGAGCTGGGATAGAAGTTGTTAAATAAATACAATTGCCAGGTTTGCTTTTTAGCACACAAAAAAAGGCAGTTTAAGACATTTGGACAATAATATATTAATGTTCACCATTATAAACTATTGTAAATAAATAAATAAATAAATAAACTGTGAATATCACTTTGTTTTGCAACTCAGTAACAGAAGGTAACAGAAATGTATATGTTGTAGTCAGCAAACACATTTAAAGATCCACTAAGTGTTTAATAATAATGTTTTAACTATGTTAACTGCCTAATAAGTTCCAACAGTGGCATAAATTAGTACAAATAACAAGAAAAATGACAAGAAAAGAGAACATTCTGCAAAAAATATGAATCCACATAATACTGTAGGAGCTGGGATAGAAGTTGTTAAATAAATACAATTGCCAGGTTTGCTTTTTAGCACACAAAAAAAGGCAGTTTAAGACATTTGGACAATAATATATTAATGTTCACCATTATAAACTATTGTAAATAAATAAATAAATGAATAAACTGTGAATATCACTTTGTTTTGCAACTCAGTAACAGAAGGTAACAGAAATGTATATGTTGTAGTCAGCAAACACATTTAAAGATCCACTAAGTGTTTAATAATAATGTTTTAACTATGTTAACTGCCTAATAAGTTCCAACAGTGGCATAAATTAGTACAAATAACAGGAAAAATGACAAGAAAAGAGAACATTCCGCAAAAAATATGAATCCACACAATAGTGTAGGAGCTGAGGTATAAGTTGTTGAATAAATACAATTGCTGTGTTTGTTTGTTTTGTTTTTAGCAAATTTGTCGGGTCGTAATTATAGAAAAATCAAGAAAAAGCACTTTAAGACATTTGGACAATAATATATTCATGTTTACCATTTTAAAAAATAGATATATTTTACACCACAAAAACTAAGATTGTAAAAAAAAAAAACAAAAAGAAAAAGTGGATATCACTTTACATTGCAACTCAGTAATGGAAGGTAACAGAAATGTATCTGTCATAGTCAGCAAACACATTTAAAGATTCGCTAAGTATTTAATAATAATGTTTTATCTATGGTAACTGCCTAATAAGTTCCAACAGGGGCAGAAAATAGTACCAATAACAAGAAAAATGACAAGAAAAGGGAACATTCAGAGCTGCTATTAATGCTACATGTTTTTTTTTTATTGCAGGATTATTTTTTGTGATAAATCCCAACCACAACAACACTGTAAGACAAAAAGCAACAAACAAAACTAGCTAAAATAACAGAAGCCATGCCACCAGAGTTATTGGTATTAATGTGAAGTTTGTACTAAAGGAAATCATTTATATAATTTAATCTAGTATAAGAATAAGTTGCCAGTTGAAGTCCAGATCTTTCTTCAAGCTCCCTCTGGATAACAATGCATTGACTGTATAAGACTGAGAACAGCTGACTCACTGACTGTTTGACCTTTGACCTGTAGAGTGAACCTCAGAGTAGATTTTCATGTGTAATCTATGTCTGCTATTTTTACTGCCTATGTTTGTGTAACTGCTCTTTATTTAGTCTGAACACCGGAGACTGCACATGTCGCATTCTATTACCGCTGTGTGTGTCTTTAAACACATGTACAGTGTGTTTGTATCTGCGTCTGTGTGTGTACAGTGTGTGTGTGTGTGTTTTTGTATGATTATGTGTATATATCAGGGATTAAAGTTCTCCGTCACCACGATGGATTTCCGTCAAATGTAAAAATTGAGGGGAAAAAAAGTCATATTGAAGTAACTTCCCCACGTGTTTCACATAGTCCAGTCAGCACCGCGATCCTGTCCTGAATCTGCAGGTGTTTAACACAGGCACAGGCACAGGGGGCTGACAGGTTTAACAGTGATGATAATAAGATGACTTCTTTATTTTTATGTTGGGAGGAGAGATTGATGACTATTTATGTTTGGAAGGAAACGCTGCTCATTCTGTGCCTCAGAAATACATGGACAAGTTCAGCTTTACTGAAGTTCAGCCTCCAGACGCTAACTTTAGTTTAGTGCTAACAAGTAGCTTTCATTATGAAAGAACCACAGCGAAAAGGGAAGAAGACAGAACTGATCGACATGTACCTTCATGTTTGGGTTCATAGCTTATCTCCTCTTGCCGGTATATGACTAGAGTGTGTGTTTGTGTGTATGTGCCCTTCCCGTGTGTGTGGCTGTGCGCGCTGCTGCCTTACGCGGTTACGCGCCCGACTGCGTAAGTGCTTTATTTGGACCTGTTTAGCATCTTATTTCTATCTGTGTGGTACAGTACAAAGATAAAACTGAATGAATGAGTAACACCCTTGGTATTTGCAAAGCCACTGTATTTTAAATACCCTCAGAGAGGATCTGTAACAGAATATATAAATATATATAAATATAAAAGCAGAAAAAATAAAAGATTAGTTGGTTAGGGTTACACTTACACAGACATTTTCCCCAAAATTCATGTACTGTTGGAGTTGGAGTTATGTTTTAGGAGTTCCTAAATTGTTAAATAAAAAGTTTTTCACTCATTTTTTGCAGTAAGGTTTTCTTCTAGTTATTTTCACTTGCTTCAAAGGTTTTCATACCCTTTAAAATTAACCACAGAGCACCAAAATTGACCTGAAGCTTTAAAAATTTTCTGGGGGAGGACCCCCAGACCCCCCACCAATACCACTCATGACATTTTTTTCTATCCATGTTACTAATCTTCTACACCTGTACACTCTCCCATTCAGTGTGTTTTACAGTATTGCCAAATTTGACTATATAAACTTGTACGCTATAGTAGTATTGTATTGCATCATTTTTAATAGTGGCCAATGATTTTGACCAAAAGAAAATTTTCAGTCGGATGAAAAATTTTTGCTTTAATCCCTGGTATATATGTACAGTTTGGATGGTAAGACTAACCAATTTGTACTGATGCATCAGCATAAAAGTGTGTTGGATACTTTATACTTTGAAATGGAATTGAGATGCATCATTTCCAATCCTGTTTTTATTATTTAGAAATGTGATCAATAATAATACCATCCCAGAACTGCAGGGGATTTAGTCACAGTGTCACAACATGGACATAGATGCATATAACACACAACAGGACAAAGTGAACGATAAAGATAACAAGTGGTTCCAGGTACAACAAACCCCGCCCCTCACATGTATTATAACTTATTTTGGCATCGATCCAGCTGATGTCATCATGTCCATGTGTGTGCTGATGTCAGCATATCAACTGCCTCTATATATGTGCCAAGTCTGAAGTAAATTGAAACAAAATTGATGTTTTTATAGACGTGAAATTTTGCCCATTATAAGTAAATGGAAGAAAAAAAGATTTTAAAAGATTCATAAAAAATTTGATCTGTGACCTACTTTTCCCAAAATGTAATGACATGTATTCTGGGTCATTGGCAATCTATAAACCCAATTTGGTATGAATTCATGTGTTAGTTTTGCTGCTACAGACATGTGAAATTTTGCCCATTATAAGTAAATGGAGAAAAAAAGGTTTTTAAAAATTCATACTTTTTTTTTTACTTCAACCTACTGTTCCCAAAATGTAATGAGATCTATTCTGGGTCACTGGCAATCTACAAACCCAACAGAGGACCGAGGGGTGAGAAAACTGGAGAAAACACCTATGTAAAGATATGATTTTATATCAAAAATCTGAGTATAGTTTTAATTTATTACAAGTTTAATTTTATATACCTAATATTTAGAACCAATATTCACTTTTAAAGTCTTTGAAAAGGTTCGTTAAGCATCTTTGTGTTATTTGTGCAAGAAATTATATACATTTTTCAAATCAGATTTTATATTTTTTGTATGTTTTTTGACCTTTTATGTTGATATGGTATGTTAAAGTGAAAAAATAATAGGCAGATGAAATAGATGAAGTTGTGCTGAAAAACAAGATACCAAACATGGATATAGTAAACATTTCTTTATATAGTATATAAAGGCAAAATCAAAAATACTCAAAAATGGAGAAAATAGGCTCAGACCCCTAAGGGTTCAAGTCTTTGAAAAGGTTTGTTAAGCATCTTTGCGTTATTTATGCAATAAATTATTTACATTTTTCAGATCTGATTTTATATTTTTTCAATCAATCAATCAATCAATCAATCAATCTTTATTTATATAGCACTTTTCATACACTGAGGATGTACCACAAAGTGGTTTACATATAACTTTTTTGTGTTACATATAATTATTTTGTGTGTTTTTTGGCATTTAATGTTGATATAGTAGGTTAAAATGAAAAAATAATAGGCAGATGAGATAGATGAAGATACCAAGCATGGGTTTAATAAACATTTCTTTATATTGTCTATAAAGACAAAATCAAAAATACTCAAAAATGGCCCAAATAGGCTCAGACCCCCAAGGTTAAAGTCTTTGAAAAGGGTCATTAAGCATCTTTGTGTTATTTATGCAATAAATTATATACATTTTTCAAACCGGATTTTGTATTTTTGTATGGTTTTTTGTCCTTTTGTGTTGATATTGTAGGTTAAAGTGAAAAAATAATAGATGAAATAGATGAAGATACCAAACATGGGTATAATAAACATTTCTTTACATTGCCTAAGACGACAAAATCAAAAATACTTAATATTAGCCCAAATAGGCTCAGATTCCTAAGGGTTAAAGTCTTTGAAAAGGGTCATTAAGCATCTTTGTGTTATTTATGCAATAAATTATATACATTTTTCAAACCGGATTATATATTTTTGTATAATTTTTGTCCTTTTGTGTTGATATAGTAGGTTAAAGTGAAAAAATAATAGACAGATGAAATAGACGAAGATACCAAACATGGGTATAATAAACATTTCTTTGTATTGTATATAAAGGCAAAATCAAAAGTACTCAAAAACAGCCAGAATAGGCTCAGACCCCTAAGGGTTAAAATTGAAACCCAGATGTTCACCTTCTCAAACATTCAGATCCAGCTCTCATTTACAGTCAGATTCCTCTTGTGTCTCTAAACTCTGTCTGCCATCTCCTCTGTTTCTATGTGCACTGTTATCTACAAATGTGTGGTAGGAATGTTACAATTCACAGATTTCTATCAATGTATTGGCTTAAAAGTTCAAGATGCGAGGGCCGCAACTGAAAAAGTGTGCAGCGGTTACAACTTAGGATCAGTTCTGTTCGTACGTACCATTTTATGTAAGTGTGTACAGTGGACTGTGTTTGTTGTGCAGTTTTTTCTGTACGAGTGCAGCGAGTACAGTGTGTTTGGAGTGCACTTTTATCTGTGTGTGTGTGTGTGTGCGTGCAGTGTGTATAGTGTGTTTACAGGAAGCTATAAATTGCAGCTCTCATCACCTTCTGGCAGTGGAGGCTTTTTTTAGACACACACACACACACACCTACACACACACACACACAGTAAAATACAGACGTGTGAGTTTGGCAGAGAAGATGCATGCCAGACTGTCTGTCTACATCTCTGACCTTGGTAGGATGCTTATCTCTCTCGTGTGTGTGTGTGTGTGTGTGTGTGTGTGTGTGTGTGTGTGTGTAAATAAGAGCAGAGTGAAAACATAAGAGAAAGCTTGTCGTTCTATAAATATCTGCTGCTGCTCTGGCTGCAGGGCCACTCTTGAGTGTGAGTGTAGTTATGCCACTGTGTTAAACAACAAAACTACTGAACATTTACCAAAGAAGTTCAAACTTTAACCTACGGTGCATTAACCAGTGTTGGGCTAATTACTTTTAAAAAGTAATTAATTATAGTTACTTTCTCAAAAAGTAACTGAATTAGTAACAGAATTACTCTTTCATAAATGTAATTAGTTACCAGGGAAAGTAATTATGTTACTTTTTCGAAAAACCTTCAAATATGTTAAAGGAAAGTGATTGGGTCCACCAGGGCCGGGCTTTTCCAGCCCGTGAATGCAGTCTTGTAGTGTCACTGGAAAGGCCTCAGGTGAAAGAATTCCTCCCCCCTGGTGGATTATCTGTGTATTGCATGTATCTAATTGTATACATCAAGTTTTTCAAGAAAAAAAAATATCACATTGATCATGTCGACGGCTTCAAAACTTATGTATCAAATATGACACGTTTGGCCTTATAGGGTTAATAGTAATAATATTGTTACTATGGTAACCCTATTATAATAAAATGCTTATATCAGTGCAGTGTTGATTAGATTAATATCAGAGTGAATGCCCTGATAATGATAAATATAAATGAGTGTAGTTATGCCACTGTTTTAAACAACAAAACTACTGAACATTTACAAAGTAAGTTCAAACTTTAACCTACGGTGCATTAACCAGTGTTGGGCAAATTACTTTTAAAAAGTAATTAATTATAGTTACTAGTTACTTTCTCAAAAAGTAACTGAATTAGTAACAGAATTACTCTTTCATAAATATAATTAGTTACCGGGGAAAGTAATTGTGTCACTTTTTTGGAAAACCTTCAAATATGTAAAAGGAAACTGATTGGGTCCACCAGGGTCCACCAGGGCCCGGCTTTTCCAGCCCATGAATGCAGTCTTGTAGTGTCACTGGACAGGCTTCTGGTGAAAGAATTCCTCCCCCTGGTGGATTATCTGTGTATTGCATGTATCTAATTGTATACATCAAGTTTTTCAAGAAAAAAAAAAATTACACTGATCATGTAGACAGCTTCAAAACTTATGTATCAAATATGATACATGTGGCGTTATAGGGTTAATAGTAATAATATTGTTACTATGGTAACCCTATTATAATAAATTTCACGTGCCGTAACAACCGTACCTAGCGTGAAACCAAAACTGAAGCTTAACTTTGGATGTGTGACTTGTGGCTTCTACGGCTCTCTTTTACGCTGGAGCTTACACAAAATTTTCACAGCTTCTAACCTATACCCACTGGGCCCTCTGGAAATGCTGGGCCCGATGAATTTGTCATGTTTACCCCCCCTTTACGGCACCCCAGGTTCAACTGGACTGGTTTTCTTTGAGAAAATTTTTAATCTCTCATCTAATGCACTTCATTAGTTCTGATTCAGATGTTTTTAGGAACAAATCCCCCAGTCCAAAGGGGATAAAGGGTGGTCTAGTGTTCTACAAGTAGGACGAAAACCACATTTGGCCCATGAATTAGATGTATGACTATTAGCTGGACTTGAGTACCTTGGCATATACCTTCCCTGGGAGGCTGGGAAAAGTGACCCCCCCTGTTGTTGGAACCCTTTGACCATCCTCCTTAAAAAGGGAACAACCTCTACAGCTCCACAACAACCATTAGCTTTGAAGAGCTTTTGGGATGGAACTACCAAACAGTTACTTGATTTTTATACCTCAGGGACCTCAGCCCAGTGATGGTCAAAGTAGGAGTTGAAGATCTCCTGGACAGAATAAACAGTCAGACACTCCCAACTCAACAGTACACACTGACCCGCTGACAGCTGCTTTCTTCACTAAGTGTTCAAGACATACCATGCCACTGAGTCGATCATCAGTCTACATCCTGTGGTACCCACATGTACTTATGGTGTTGATTATGGGCCAACTGGGAACACTGCGGAATACCCAGTGGGAGTACTTCTAGCCAAACTACAACTATCTAGCTAATATCTCTCAATGTCCCACATCAGTTTGGATCCACTAGAAAGGTTAGATTCCATGGTTCTGGAGATAGTTTCAGCAGTCAGGGACTGGACAGACAAGGACCCCACCTCTTGCAGTGATCCACATTACACTTGACCCCTGTGGTGTCTCCTTAGATAGAGGTCCCACTGGAGCATGGTTTCATGTTTTTGTTCAGGTGGACTATTGCAAGGCCCAACTGGTGGCCCAACTACCAGGCCACTGACAAGGAAACTCAGTTAAGTTCAGGTCCTACATGTGCCATTGTAAAGTCAGTCTCTTTCTGAATGATAATCCGTGCGTTTCCATGACCATTTTTATTCCTGGTTTAATCTGAATAATTGTTAGATCCTATTTAAGATGCCCATGTAAACACCTTATTCCGATTGAAAAAGAATAGTTCGGATTAAATTTAAACCCGAATAAAGTCACTGGTTTAATCCCCTTTTAATTCCGAACTAAATTATTCCTGGGACATCTAAACCCTTTATTCCGTTTGGACTTTATTCCTTCCATTCTGCGCATGCTCGTTGTCTTGTCCTGTCACAATAATGCACACATTCTGTGCTGGCGGAAGAATATGCAATGCAGTCTAGTCAACCCAAACCGTTCCAGTGGGCTATTCTGATGGGATCTACCAGCCTGGAAAACCCTGAAGGAAGAGTTCATCATCTGTTTTTTTTTTTATTCATTCATTTGTCATGCACTAATGAGTTCGATAAGTGGGCAAATCAGTTTGCACTGCAGTGCACCGATTGACTTGTTCTCACAGCCCTTCCGTTAGCTTAGCTTCGCCTGGGTTAGCATAATGGCTTCATTCCTCTGGTCAGATGTAGCCAGGATTTTATAGGTGATCTGTAGTATTTTATGAGTGATTTTGTGAAATTCAGTTCTGTCTAATCATTCCTTTAGTCCGCTGGGGTCAATATGATCACAAATTGAGGCTCAAATCATGGCGATGTGACTTACTGCAGTAATAAAATCTTGGGAAATAAAAACTAATGCAAAACTAAAACAGTAAAGCAAAGCTAATTTAGTGCATGCATCCCTTCCAACAAAAAGATTTTCCAACTTCCGTCAACACAACAGTCCCAAGATTGTATGAGTGCAGTAAGTCATGGATCTAAAGAAATAATTGGGGAGAATCGTATTTCAGAAAATAACTTACAAAAGACAACAAATCACCTCTAAAAAAACTGGCTATGTGTGACCATGGAAATGCAGTGACTATGCTAAGCTAAGCTAACAGAAGGACTGCGAGAACAAGGCAACGTGAGCACTGCAGCGCAAACCCTTTAGCTCACTTATCTACCTCATTAATACCTCATGTAAACCTTTATTCGGGTTTAACATTTCCATGTAAACAGAAGAGAAAATATTTAAGTTCCGAATTAATTTCTTCTGGAAAAATAAATCGGATTTAAAAAACATCATGTAACTGTACCCACTGAAAACTTTAACTTACTTTAAAATGAACAATGACATATATTCTGTTTCCTCTGCAGGTGAGTCTGGATGCCCGGGTGCGAGAGGTGATCAACAAGAAGATGCAGGACCCGACGCCTCACACATTTGAAGATGCCCAGCTGCAGATCTACACACTGATGCACAGGGACTCCTACCCACGATTCCTCTCCTCCAACATCTACAAGACCCTTGTCCACGGCGGTTCACGCACCTCCTCCGAGTCCTAGTCCCACACTGCCTCCACCTCCTCTGAATTCTAGTCCCACACTGCACCCACCTCCTCCAAGTTCTAGTCCCACACTGCCTCCACCTCCTCCGAATTCTAGTCCCAC
The DNA here is from genome assembly GCF_902148855.1 of Sphaeramia orbicularis. Lineage (NCBI taxonomy): Eukaryota > Metazoa > Chordata > Actinopteri > Kurtiformes > Apogonidae > Sphaeramia > Sphaeramia orbicularis. Next base: position 17,500,417 of record NC_043963.1, on the reverse strand, counting down.
ACTGCACCCACCTCCTCCAAGTTCTAGTCCCACACTGCCTCCACCTCCTCCGAATTCTAGTCCCACACTGCCTCCACCTCCTCTGAATTCTAGTCCCACACTGCACCCACCTCCTCCGACTCCTAGTCCCACACTGCCTCCACCTCCTCCGAGTCCAGTTTGACTAATCCAGACTTTTCTTCTATAGATCCAATATTCACTAAGATTTTCCTTCTCTAATCACTTTTTCCCTCCCTCATCCATCTGATCTTTTCTTATTTTTTCGTTTCTCTCACTTCTGGTTCATCTTGTTCTCTTTACATCAAACGCCACAAAAGTATGACATAGACTTCCAAAGTTAAATTATTGAAATCTAAATAGATTAATAGCTCCAATTACCATGTTTGTTTGTTTGTTTTTTTAGCAAATTTGTCGGGCAGTAATTATGGAAAAAATAAGAAAAAGCAATTTAAAATTTAAGACATTTGGGCAATTATATGTTCTTGTTCACCATTTTACACCATAGAAACTTTATACTACAAAAAAAATTACCAAGATTATAAAAAACTAAATCCTGTAGTTAGCACTTTTCATAGCAGCTCAGTAATAATAAGGTAATATAAATTTATGAAACAGGTCAGAAAAGACAATTAAAGATTTAGAAGTGTTAACCCTGTAAAACCTGAACCATTAAATCATTGACAGAAAATTCCAGTTCTTTGAAACTGGAGCCTTTATTGGTCCTTTTGAACAACCAAAAAATAAAGTTTTTTCAGATATCAATTTCCATGTATGAGTTTCAATTTTGTATCATATTTAATACATCAGGTCTCAATGTACAAATATTATTATTTTTGAACAAACAAAAACATAATATAACACAAACATGTCTAACAAATTGGTAATTCCTTTTCAAAATTGCCAAAGTTCTGCCTTCTTCATCATTAATGACAATCTTGTAGTGTCACTGGAAAGGCCTCTGGTGAACGAATTCCTCCCCCTGGTGGATTATCTGTGTATTGCATGTATCTAATTGTATACATCAGGATTTTCAAGAAAAAAAAAATATTACACTGATCATGTAGAGGGCTTCAAAACTCATGTATCAAATATGATACGTTTGGCGTTACAGGGTTAATAGTAATAATATTGTTACTATGGTAACCCTATTATAATAAAATGCTTATATCAGTGCAGCGTTGATTAGATTACTATCAGAGTGAATGCCCTGATAATGATAAATATCAGTAGTAATACCTTGAAAATAAGATCAAATGTATTGGAAATCAACACTGTCGATGCATCTATACTTCTTTTCCAATAATTCACCTTTGTTTAACCCTTTCATGTATGAATTATGAGAACCTCAGCTGAGATTTTATTCCTGAGTGTTTTTATTCCTCTTTAGGCATGAAAAAACAATGCGATTGAATTTTTTTATTGAACCTATTTTTTATGAAGGTACATTTTTTTCTTTATTGCTCTAACCATAAAAAATATTTTGAATCAAAAAATTGCAATAAAAAAAAAAAACACAAAACTTCTCAATCAAAGGAAAAAAGTGTTGAATGCAAAAAAAATATTTAAGATCCAAAAAATTGCATTTGAACACTTTTTTTCTTTGAAAATCTTTTTTTTATTTTTTGAGTGAAGTGAATTTTTTTTTTTTTTTTGATTCAAAATATTTGTTTTTGGTTTGTACTTGTAGCATACTAAATGTACTGTGGTTCATTCCCCTACTAGAAAACAAAGTCAAAGCAATTTTGGGTGATTTAACTGGTAAAATATTCAATAAAATAATCTGAAATATAATTAAAAGTAACAAAATAAGATGAATGCAAAAAATATTTAAGATCCAAAAAAAATTGCATTTGAACACTTTTTAACTTTGAGTAGGTTTTTTTTTTTTTTTTCTTGAAGTGAATTGTTTTTAAATTGTAATTTTTCTTTTAATTGAAAAAAAATTATCATTATTTTGGTTAAAGCAATAAAGAAACAAATCTACCTTCATAATTTTTCATGGAGTTCTAAAAATGTCCACTCTGCTGGACACCGTGTGTTTAATTTTTGAAGCAAAGAATGCAAATACCAGAAAGTGATATACTGTGTGAAAACTATAAAATCAAAACATTTTTTATGCAGCTAATCTGATGTTTTCTCACATTTTATCATTTTCCCAATGTTTATTAGCAACTGATTTACACTCAAACATGTCACTATAGATCAGGTTTATCAAAAACAGCAAAGTTACAGTGATGGTATGAATGTCAGTGTTTGGGATGGTGCATAAGTGTCCACTGTGTCGGCTGATATGGAACTAAAACAACAAAACCCATGAATATACAAGAGAACAGATGGAGAAGAACTGTCCACTGGAGTGCCCACTATGCATGAAAGGGTTAAAGGTAAAAATGTGCAAATTATGCCTGAAATTGTACTGGATCCAATGGATCAAGTGCTAAACCTTCTATTTCACGCCAATAAAGCACTTTGTTGTTATATTGTTATTACTGAGCTGTAATGTAACTAGAGTTTGAGTGATATATGGTGTAAACACTAAATATCTGTTTTCCACATCTGATGGACTTTAAAAAACAGTCCAGACATTAGGGACATAAATTAGCAAACCTGGTACTAGTATTGGTAGATGTTATTGATGAATTGTTACCAGACTGTATTCAAGCTAAACAAACCTGTGCGCTCTGATTCGCACTGTAACGAACACAGTTTCAGTATTATTTTGTCGCCAAACTGTACAGAGTGGGGAAGCAAAATTTACAATGAACATTTAGTTGTTTTTTTCTCAGCAGGCACTACGTCAATTGTTTTGAAACCAAACATATATTGATGTCATAATCATACCTAACACTACTATCCATACCTTTTCACAAACTTTTGCCCATATGAGTAATCAGGAAAGCAAACGTCAAAGAGTGTGTGATTTGCTGAATGCACTCGTCACACCAAAGGAGATTTCAAAAATAGTTGGAGTGTCCATAAAGACTGTTTATAATGGAAAGAAGAGAATGACTATGAGCAAAAATATTACGAGAAAGTCTGGAAGTGGAGGAAGCAACAAAAAAACGTACCAAAGCTTTTATTAAAGCTCTCAAATCCAAAATTCTAAAGGATCCAACCAAATCCATGAGAAAAATGGCAATTGAACTTGAGGTAGACAACAAGAGTGTTAGAAATGCAGTAAAATATGATTTGAAGTTAAAATCTTACACAAGAACACCAAAACGCTTGTTGACAACAGCAACAAATCCAACTTTAGCAATTTTTGGGAATCATGTTTGTGGCCGCCTTCTAGCCCAGATCTAAACCCTCTGGATTCTGCTATTTGGGGCGTTTTAGAACATGCTACCAATAGAACATCACACAGCAATGTCGACTTTCTTAAAGATACTATTAAAGAAGAATGGGAGAAATTGTCACCTGAATATTTGAGGAACACTTGCACAAGTTTCAGGAAGTGTGTGAAGGCAGTTATTGAGAAAGAAGGAGGACACATAGAATAAAAACATTTTCTATTATGTCAATTTTCTTGTGGCAAATAAATTCTCATGACTTTCAATAAACTAATTGGTCATACACTGTCTTTCAATCCCTGCCTCAAAATATTGTACATTTTGCTTCCCCACCCTGTATTCTGGATTAAAAAAAAAAACAAAAACCTTAAAGATCACATTTAAAACAGTCTCCTAGACGGTGTTACTGTGACCATAATATGCACTGAGTTAAAAATGTAAACTTTAATATCGTTTACTGATTAGAAAAAGGCTCTACTGATGAATTCACTGCCATTATTTCTGTCTTGTTTTCCTTCTTTACCTTTCTCTTTTTCCTTTCAAATAATCCACCAGAACTGTATTTAATTTAGGCCCTTTTCTCTTTTTGCACCTGTTTTTTTTTTTTAATTTTCTAACTCCAACTAAGCTGTCTGGGGTGTTTGTTTGTGTGGAAATTGTCATTTTTGGGGGAAATTTGAATGCATTTCAATGGGATTACACAGATTCCCATTTACCGATTTGCCCTCGTCCTCCACCTCCACCTCCACCCCTTCGATCCCGTTCTAGAGCCAGTTTAAAGTGGACTGACTCCACTCACATCCTCGCCTTATTTCTCATGGTATCAGGACTTAAGGACAGAAAAAGAGAACCACTCATTCTGTGTCATCTTCTTTGTTTTCTTCTTTTTCAACTGGAAAACACAGGGTGCTCTTGCATTTTTGTTGGTTTCTTTCACCCCTCTGGTTTGCTGGATCAATCATTTCAACCCTGCGATAAAACCCGTGGACAAATGGATGGATGTCACTTCCTTCCGACTACTGATTTACAAACAGACATCTATTTTTTAAGAAAGACTCTATATGGAACATTGAATTCTATTGAACTTTTTGGTTTGTTTTTGCTTTTGTTTCTCCCACTCTCTCCACTTCCTGGAGTGTTTCAAAAAAAAAAAAAAAAAAAGAAGAGGAGGATTCCTCTGAGACTGTACTGATATCCACCCAACAACAACAAAAACAACAACAACACACTGCAATAAAACACAGGAGTTGAGCAAAACAACACACACACATACACACTGTTTGTGTCACTATACTTAATAAGGACTTTCATGAACATCCAGTAAAATCTGAAACATTCTGGAATAGTTCGAGACATTTTGAAGTTAAAAATATGACCAAAGTTTAACATTTTTGGTCCCATATGAGAATCAGTGATTTGTCTAAATTAATAACAGTACCAGATGTTTATTTAGCTCACATGGAGGTTATTGGAATTTTCTGTTTTTAATACTAATGATTAAACTCAATTTTTCGAAGAGGGGCTTTTATTAATGAGTCTGGGTACAAAAGAAGGTAAAAAAGACTCTTAATGGGAGTAAAGAAAGGAGAAATCCATGCACTCTAGTGGGAAAATAAAGTTTAACACAAGACAGGAAACATGAAAAAGGCTTTATTTACATGGATAACTCCCCTCCACCTGACAACTGAATGACCTGTTGAAAAGAAAAACACTCATCTTTGGCTTTAACCCTCCAATAACCGGGTGCGCCTTTTAGGCACACTTTGCACTTCTTTTTAAAAAACGTCATATTATTTTTCACAATTTAAATAAGGTTAGAATTCAAAAGTTGTTCATTTTTGCATTATCTTTAAAATTGTGGCCACCAACTCAAATTTGCACATTGTAAACAAAATTACAAGACTAGCATCTGTCTCCCAAGCGTGCCTAAAACACACTATTTCTTCCATTTGATCTGTATGATTAGGGCTGACCTGGATTTACAAAAATAAAATCAAATTAGAGCAGAAGAATAAATCAATATATAATATTTAATAGTTTGATTTATAGGTGTGCATTTTTGGCACACTTGGTGACAGATGCTAGTATTTTTGAACATTTGACCTAGCACCAAAAATAATCATGCAAATTAACCAATGTTGGAGTTAATCATTGACATATGCCAGGCTGCCAAAATCAAATAATATGTGATCCACTTTTTATGTAGCATATTGAAAAAAATGTTTTTGTGTTTTTTGCATCCAAAAAAATGGTTTGTTTACATTACAAACACAGCATTTAAAGGGTTAAAAAATTTGACAATTATTGAGTATTTGGTATTTTTATTTACAGCTGAAGTTGATGAAATAGAAAAAAGTGTAAAATAATTAAAAACAAACTGTATGATTTTTTTTTTTTACATTATTCCACAAGTGTGCCAAAAAGGCACACTTGGTGCTTAGTAAAGGCCTTGCTGGACGGGATACCAGAGGGTTAAAAAGAAAAAAAAAGACATTTAGAATTTATCAACAAATGTCTGGTATTTATTTATATTGATGAATTACCTCCAAAATGTTACATCTGTTTGGCATTAAAAATACTCATTTTAATTTAAACACATGGCAATGAAAATTACGTAGACTGACTGAAGAAGTGTAAATCCTCCAAGATCCGTGACACAAAATAGCCTTAATTTTACCATAACATAGTAAACCTGAAATATGATAAGTAGATATTTTTACATATTTACATTGTATTTATCAATACTAGCAAACTCCCAAAAGTGTAGATGCTGTTAAATGCTTAAAGACCCTCCTACTTGTGCCCACTTATACATACAGTTGTGGAAAATATTATTAGACCACCCTTGTTTTCTACAATTTCTTGTGTTTATGGAAATGACAGACTTCTAAAAAAAACATTCACAATTTACAGTTTTTTCATCTGCTTGAGGTCTTTTTTGCCTTTTTTTGAATACGTGTTCAGGAATCAGAGATGAATTTTTTGATAAATTCTGACCCGACAAATACAGTTGCAGAAAAAACCATTAGACCACCCTTGTTTTCTTCAATTTCTTGTTCATTTTAATGTCTGGTACAACTAAAGGTACATTTGTTTGGACAAATATAATGAAAACAACAAAAATAGCTCATAACAGTTTAATTTCAGAGCTGATATCTATCCATTTTCCATGTTTTTTTTTTTTTTATAATAACCAAAATCACTTCAGGTTTTACATCAGTATCTATGGCATTGTACTGACAAAAACAGTGCTTTTAGGCATTCCATCTTTTCTTTTCTGTCTGTTTTAGTCACATGATACACACAGGAGTTAGTACTTGATTGCATAACTGTTGTTTTTGATGACTTTCCATGGTCTAATAATGTTTTCCGCCATTGTAGATGATACTTCCACTGTTAAATTTTGGTCATTTTTGGGGAGAAAATCTTATAAAGACAAATTAAAGCATCCACTAGGGTTCGCCTTGTGTAAGTGACGATGTTAAAATGACTTTTAAGTTTGTGGACATTTACGTTTTCAGTTAAGTATAGTGACACAAATAATAATAATACACATAAAAACACACACAAACACACCAGGGTGGCCTACCTGGGCACTGCTGCTGCTGACCTCTGCCTCTGTGACCTCTCACCTTTGACCTCACCACTGTCTGTGCTCCTGATTGGCTGCAGGAGGCTGCAGGGCTGAACTGTGGTTGGTCGATTCAGGAAGGGGAGTGGGAGGAAATCCCAGGTGCAAAAAATATATAGACATAAAAAATAAAAATAAAAAAAATAAAAATACAGAAAATATCTATTATGTGAAATGGGATGCTTACATCCAGTGCTTCATGGGAAATGTAGTTTGAGGAAATGTTTGTGGTTATCTGCAGAGGCAGAGACGACAAATTAAAAGAGAGAGAGAGAGAGAGAGAGAGATGCCTGGGTCTGAACCAGACTGGTCACTCAGAATGCATTTATCTTAGTATTGTTAATGTTATTTATTTTATATTTTGTTAAATCTGTGATTTTAATTGTATATATATAAACGGAAACCTTGAACATGCCAAGATAAGTCGTGTGTTTTGTTTGTGTGACGCTTATCTTTTCTGTTTTTGGTTGTGACTTCACAGTTCAGTGAAGCTGTTTTGGTTTTTCCACTCACATGGTTTTCACCGACACAGAAATGATTGGTCAGTATATATTGTACATACGGACATGCAACACACACTCTGCATTTAAACATACCCTATATCACAGGTGTCAAACATGCGGTCAAATCCGGCCCACCAAAGGGTCCAGTCCGGCCCTTGGGATGAATTTTTGAAAAGCTAAAATTACACTGAAGATATTAATCTTTTTAGTTCAGGTTCCACATTCAGAACAATTCAATCTCAAGTGGATGAGAGCAGTAAAATACTATCATAATAATCTGTAAATACTCGCAACTCCATTTTTTTTTTTTTTTTAATTTAAATATTTTTATGTATTTATACTAAAACAAAGTATAATTTCACAAAAATTGTGAATAACCTGAACAAATATGAACAACCTGAAATCTCTTAAGAGAAGTAAGTACAGTTTTAACAATTTTCTGTCTGTTACTAAATGTTTTGTGTATTTGTAGATCCACTGTGATCTATTACAAATGAAACTAAAGCGTAATATTGTGAAAATTACGCTTATTTTTTCCAGTTCATGTTATTCACATTGTTTTAAAGGATAGTTTGTCGATGTAAACATTTTCATAATGTTATTTAACTTTTGTCACTCTAAAACACAGGTGTCAAACATGCGGCCCGGGGGCCAAAACCAGCTCGCCAAAGGTTCCAATCTGGCCCGCGGCATGAATTTGCAAAGTGCAGAAGATATTAACAGTTACGGGTGTCAAACTGGAAAATAATAGTATAATAACCTAGAAATAATGACTCCAAATTTTCTTCTTGGTTTCATGTGAAAAAAATAATATGACATCATGCCTTGTAGAAGCCGATAATGTAATAACAGCCAATAATGTAATAAATTTGCCATATTTAAAATGTAATAAACCAATAACGTAATATCTGACCCACCAAAGGTTCCAGTCCGACCCTTGGGATGAATTTTTGAAAAGCTGAAATTACACTGAAGATATTAATCTTTTTAGTTCACGTTCCACATTCAGAACAATTCAATCTCAAGTGGATGAGAGCAGTAAAATACTATCATAATAATCTGTAAATACTCGCAACTCCATTTTATTTATTTATTTATTTATTTAATTAATTAATTAAATATTTTCATGTATTTATTCTAAAAGTATAATTTCACAAAAATTGTGAATAACCTGAACAAATATGAACAACCTGAAATCTCTTAAGAGAAGTAAGTACAGTTTTAACAATTTTCTGTCTGTTACTAAATGTTTTGTGTATTTGTAGATCCACTGTGATCTATTATAAATGAAACTAAAGCACAATATTGTGAAAATTACGCTTATTTTTTCCAGTTTGTTCATGTTATTCACATGTTATTCACGTAATAACAGCCAATAACGTAATAAATTTGCCATATTTAAAATGTAATAAGCCAATAACGTAATATCTGGCAATGTAATAAAAGTCCTGAACTGATCACGTAATAACTTTTGGTCAATAATATTATAACTTATTGGCTGGTTATTACGTTATTGGCCTGGTAAAAAAAAAAATTATTTGCAAATGTAATAACTTAGCCAATAACGTAATAAGTTATAATATTATTGGCCAAAAGCTATTACGTTATCAGTTCAGGACTTTTAGTACGTTATTAGCCAGATATTACGTTCTCGGCCTATTACATTTTAAAAATGGCAAATTTGTTACATTACCGGTCATTATTACGTTATCGGTTGTTATTACATTATTGCCTATAAATAATGGCAACACCAATTTTTTCTCTTTGTTTTATTGCAAAGAACAGTAAGTTCTGATATCCTTTAAAAATAAAACATCAATAACCTCATCAAATATGAACAACCTGAAATGTCTAAAGAAAAATACGTGTAATTTTAACAATATTCTGCCTGTTTTGTGTCTCGGTAGATCTGATCTGTAATGCACATGTAGAAATCATAAATTGAGGCAGAATATTGATCAGATTTTTCTTATTACAATTTCTTCTTATTTTTCTTCAGAAATTTCAGTTTTTCAGGTTATTCACATCTTTTTTGTTTGGATAGTTTGTAAAATGTAAATGTTTTTATGATTTAATGTTATTTTTTGCATATAAAAATACTGGAGTGTTCATTATTTATACAGGGTGGGGAAGCAAAATTTACAATGAACATTTAGTTGTTTTTTTCTCAGCAGGCACTACGTCAATTGTTTTGAAACCAAACATATATTGATGTCATAATCATACCTAACACTATTATCCACACCTTTTCACAAACTTTTGCCCATATGAGTAATCAGGAAAGCAAACGTCAAAGAGTGTGTGATTTGCTGAATGCACTCGTCACACCAAAGGAGATTTCAAAAATAGTTGGAGTGTCCATAAAGACTGTTTATAATGGAAAGAAGAGAATGACTATGAGCAAAACTATTACGAGAAAGTCTGGAAGATACTATTAAAGAAGAATGGGAGAAGTTGTCACCCCGAATATTTGAGGAACACTTGCAGAAGTTTCAGGAAGCGTGTGAAGGCAGTTATTGAGAAAGAAGGAGGACACATAGAATAAAAACATTTTCTATTATGTCAATTTTCTTGTGGCAAATAAATTCTCATGACTTTCAATAAACTAAGTGGTCATACACTGTCTTTCAATCCCTGCTTCAAAATATTGTAAATTTTGCTTCCCCACCCTGTAGGCTATTATGCTATTATTTGACTGGTCCGGCCCACAGGAGATCAAATTGAGCTGAATTTGGCCCCTGGAGGAAAATTATTTTAACACCCCTGCTCTAAAACATCGAGAAAAGTTTGGACTTGACATTATTTATGTATTATTATGTTAATTTTTTACTGGTCTGGGCCACTTCAGATCAAATTTAGCTGGCCCCTGAGCTAAAATGAGTTTGACATCCCTGATATAGTGTATGAGGAAGTAAAACAGGAAGCTGTAAAGCATCTCACCTACTGTTCTCAGCGGTTCTTCTTCGCAGTGACAGATGTTGGCGGCGTTTCACTGTGCTCACTTTCACTTTCACCTCAAAAGACGTTTGTTTATAATGTGTCTGATCATCTGACTCTTTAGGTAGGATCCGGTTTTATCAGAAATGACAGGAACGCTACACAGTGAAAAGGACAAACGGGAAATGCCCACATTCACTATACGGCCATACTGTAAATAAATCATACAGCAACAGTTCAGTGTTATCAGTTGGAATTTTGGTTGGTATTTAAGTGGGGATTCCCAGAGTTAATTTGCAAATGTCAAAGAGATTCCCTCAACATGTGATGACAGTTGTGTAATGTTCTCTAAATAACACACAGGCTTTTAACCCACAGTGGGAAAAAAAACCAAACATCAAAAATAACCACAGTGCAGTTTTTCATCAAAAAAATCTGAAACACCCCAATGAAGCACATATTACTACGATAGCAATGATTAAAACTATTTGAAATCATGTTTTAAAGCCTGTTTTCACACACACAATATAGATTCAGGAAAACCCTTTAACCCAGGGTCCCAAACATGTGGCCCCCCAAAAGTTCCGATCTGGCCCGTGGGATGAATTCGCAAAGTGCAGAAATTCCACAGTCAAGGCAGTTGAACTCATGTTAGTTCAGGTTCCACATACAGACCAATATGATCTAAAGTAAAATAATAATAGCATAAAACCTACAAAAATAACTCCATATTTTCTTCTCGGTTTGATGTGAAAATTTTTTTATTTCTGTCTGTAAATAATGACAACCTGAAATTTTATTTCTGTTTTTAATGCAAAAAAATAACATTACATTATGAAAATCTTTACATTTACAAACTATCCTGTAACAATAAAATGTGAATAACCTGAACAAATATGAACAACCTGAAATGTCTAAAGAAAATTAAGCACAACTGTAACAATGTTCTCCCTGTTGCTAAGTGTTTAGTGTCTTTGTAGTTGTAGTTGAGGCATATTATTATTAAAACTGCACTTATTTTTGTAGGAAATTTCTTTTTTTTTCAGGTTATTCACATCTTTTTTATTTGGATAGTTTATAAAAGTAAGTATTTTCATAATTTAATTGGGGGGTTTTGCATTAAAACAAAGAGAAAAATTTGGAGTTGTCATTATTTACAGGTTATTATGCTATTATTTTACTGGTCAGGCCCACTGGAGATTAAATCAGGCTGAATGTAGCCCCTGAAAGAAAATGAGTTTGAGACCCCTGCTTTAACCCTTTATAGGACACTCATAGAAATAGAAATACTCTGAAACTGTAAATTTCAACCTTAGTGTGTTATTGGAGGACATAACAAGACTTTATTACTTTTGTGAGTGTAGCCCCCTTAGAGTGGACCAGTGCAGGTGAGGCACTCACATCTACTAGGTTCGGTAGAGGAGATGATAGGTTGGAATGAATTGCCAAGATTTAAGAAAAATGAACAATGGTGATTTATTACTCCACCACAAGAGAAATGCATTTGTTAGAGCACAATGTTATGAAAATAAAAATACAAAAATAAAACCCCAAAATAAAATAGAGCTTTTTCCCTCCAAAAAATATGATTTGAATTCAGTTTGGTTGATGAAGTGTCTTTAGTTGTAACTGTTGCTACCCGGGTAGTGTATTACTGTGCTGTTGTGTCTTATCTGGATCCAATGGAAATAGTTCAAGTTGAAGTTCTTCTGCGGCAGAGGACTCAGGCTGGCCACACCGGTAACACCCCTCGCAGTCACCATGGGCTGGACTCGCCATCAGATTTCAAAGATCACTATAAAACCAATCTACACAAAGTGTGCAGAAAGTAAACATTTGGTTCTGGTTCTTGTAATTATGCTTCTGTCTGAAGTGCATTAAAATTTAACATTCAAATGTCATAATGACACTTGCATTCAAATGAATGAACGTACATCTCAGTACTCTGGTACTTTAGCTTAGTCAGCTTACAAAGTTATAATGATTTACCAAGTAGTTTTAGTAGTAAAACACATTGTGGTATCGAAACAACAATAGAATTCCTATTTTTAACAAATAAAACACTGGTTAACATGAAATTGTAAATTGACCACATATCCTTAATCAGAATAAACTACTTATCATGCCATTTTAACCCTTTCATGCATAGTGGTCACTACAGTGGACAGTTCTTCTCCAGCTGTTCTCTTGTATATTCATGGGTTTTGTTGTTTTAGTTCCATATCAGCCAACACAGTGGACACTTATGCATATATAACTTTGCTGTTCTTGATAAACCTGATCTGCAGTAACATGTTTGAGTGTAAATCAATTGTTATTAAACTGTAATTATCATTTTTTCTTTAACAAAATAGTTTTTTTTGTATACTATCTCCATGAAGTGAGTAATAACTAGCATTAAAGTAGGTTTAAATATGAGAAAACATCAGATTAGCAGCATTAAAAGTGTTTATATTTCATAGTTTTCACTGTATATCAGTAAATACATATTTCTTTGCTTCAAAAATTGAACGCATCGTATCCATTTGAGTGGACATTTTTGCAGCTCCATGAAAAAAAGGTTCATAAAAAGATGTCAATTGCATTTTTTTTTTTTTTTTCATGTCTAAAGAGGAATAAAAACAGGGGGGGGGGGGAATCATGATTAAGGTTCTCATAATTCATGCATGAAAGGGTTAACCATGTTGGCTTTTAACTGTATTTAACAATAACAATGAAATGAAATTTTAACAGTATTCACACAATATTTATGATTTCACAACCAAAACCATGTTCCAACCGAATGGCTGTATATTTAATCATAACTCTTATTTACAGAGCAAAGAGCACGTGCTTCCACAGTGTAGTAATGCTAATTCAGGCCTAAATAAGGGCATGGATCACGTTAGCGATTAGCATCAGCAGCTAGCGTTAGCGCATTAGCTTATTCTAATCATTACATACAATTTGCAGTGATACAAAATGCACCAAAGCAGGTAAAACATTAGGCAAAACATTATGACAAGGTCATGAAACTCCCGATTGTTGTTTTTTTTTTTTTTTTTAGAATGATATCTGGTAAGAATGTCAAGTTCATAGCATAACATTAGCTCCCGGCTAATAGCGAACATGTTGTACACTCACCGGGATTCTCACATGTAATTTCTCAACAGGTAGTCACTTCTCACAGCTCGCAGGCGTTTGCCAAGGTGTACAGCCTGTTTACAACAGATTATTAGTACCCATACACCAGTATATTTGATGTTACTTGAGGATTTCCTTACTTACTCGCTCTGGTTAGCTCCAGATAACCGTACAGAGGATGTTTGAAGTGAAGTGACTGAACGCACGAGGCTTAGGTTATTCAAAGCACAACTGCGCATCCTACTGGACAGGGTGAGTTTTGCACTTAAATGACATACACACCTTTAGTAGGCCATTGTCTCATATGGGTTACATGAGATTATTCAAAATGTTTTATTGCCATGTAGAAAATCAATGTCAATGAAGTTACCGTATTTGTTCAGCACCCATAACTGGCAAAAAACAACAACAAAAACAAAAAAACAACAACAAGTGGTTCCAGGCACAGCAAACCCCGCCCCCAAAAAACAAGTGGTTCCAGGAACAACAAACCCCGCCCCCAAAAAATAAGTGGTTCCAGGCACAACAAACCCCGCCCCCAAAAAACAAGTGGTTCCAGGAACAACAAACCCCGCCCCCAAAAAACAAGTGGTTCCAGGAACAACAAACCCCGCCCCCCAAAAATAAGTGGTTCCAGGCACAACAAACCCCGCCCCCAAAAAACAACTGGTTCCAGGCACAACAAACCCCGCCCCCAAAAAACAAGTGGTACCAGGCACAACAAACCCCGCCCCTCAGTTATTGTAGCTTATTTTAGCATCGATCCAGCTGATGTCATCATGTCTATGCATGTGCTGATGTCAGCATATCAGCCGCCTCTATATCTGTGCCGAGTCTGAAGTAAATTGAAACAAAATTGATGTTTTTATAGACATTTGAAATTTCACCCTTTATAAGTAAATGGGAGGGAAAAAAAGATTTAAAAAATTCATAGGAAATTTGAACTTTGACCTACTTTTCCCAAAATGTAATGACATGTATTCTGGGTCATTGGCAATCTATTAACCAAATTTGGTCTAAATTCATATAATAGTTTTGCTCCTACAGACATTTGAAATATTGCCCATCATAAATAAATGGAGAAAAAAAGATTTTTTAAAATTCATAAGAAATTTGAACTTTGACCTACTTTTCCCAAAATGCAATCACATCTATTCCAGGTCATTGGTAATATATAAGCCCAATTTGATATGAATTTAACCAATAGTTTTGCTGCTACAGACATGTGAAATTTCACCCATTATAAGTAAATGGGAGAATAAAAAGATTAAAGAAATTCATAAAAAATTGGAACTTTGACCTACTTTTCCCAAAATGTAATGACATGTAATCTGGGTCATTGGCAATCTATAAACCAAATTTGGTCTAAATTCATATAATAGTTTTGCTCCTACAGACATTTGAAATATTGCCCATCATGAATAAATGGGGAAAAAAAAAAGATTTTAAAAATTCATAAAAAAATTGGAACTTTGACCTACTTTTCCCAAAATGTAATCACATCTATTCCAGGTCATTGGCAATCTATAAACCCAATTTGATATGAATTTAACCGACAGTTTTGCTGCTACAGACATGTGAAATTTGGGCCCTTTTAAGTAAACGTGGAAAAAAAAAAAAAAAAATTTAGGAAATTCATAAAAATGTTAACAAATAAAATTAATATCTACAAATAAAAAGTAAAAGTAAAATCTACAAATAAAATAGAATTGAACTGAATGTTGATGATGATGATGGTTATTAATAATATATTTTTAATAATGTTTTGTTTTTGTTTTTTTTTCATACCAATAACTACCATTATTTCTGAAAATCTCTGTAAAACATCAAAAAATGCCTCATGGTGAAGAATGTTTCTTGTGTTTGTTTTTTTTTTTTTAATCTACCATCTGGATCTGGATCATTTTCTAGGAGGACCAAGATATGAGATAGAACTAACTCTAAACGTGCTGCAGTTTTTCAGTTCCACTTGCAGACGGACGGACGGACGGACAGACGGACGGACAGATCTGCAGACTGAGGCGGATAATTCCATTCTTCCAGTTTGAGTTCCAGTCTCAGAGCAGGTATGAGCTCTGGTTCTAAAGTCAAACAGATCTACTGCTGATCTGTGTTGTTACTGCCAACAGTCAGTTCCTGAAGGAAACACACACACACACACACACACACACACACACACACACACACACACAGATGGTGAAACGGTCCATTTGTGGTTCATGTGTGTGTCGTCTTTTTCCACAAGTCACTGTAACTGGATCTGTTTGTGTTTGGGGTGAATTCTCTCCACACACATACCTTCATATTCATTCTATACACAGACCTACTGTCCCACAGAGACCAGAGCCTCTTCAACAGCCTGTTCACCTCTGTTATGGCCATCGCACCCATAATACACACCCATAATACACACTGATTATACACACCCATAATACACACTAATAGTCAAGTCAAGTTTATTTGTGAAGCACATTTTCTAAAAAAAAAAAACAAAAAAAACAGACATTGACCTAAGTCCTGTACAGATTCAAAGCTGGAATAGAAAAAAAAATAAAATAAAAAATAAAAAAATAAAAACAGATAAAATCTACACAAACAAAACAAAATAAAATGAAGTAAAATTAACACAATAACATAAGTAAAATAAATAAAATAAATTAAGAAAATAAATCAAATGACATAAATAAATAAAAATTAAATGAAGTAAAATAAATAAAATAAATAAAATAAAATGAAGTAAAATAAATAAAATAAAACAAAGCAAAATAAATAACATAAAATGATGTACAATAAATCAAATAAAATTAAGTAAAATAAATGAAATGAAATAAAATAAAATGGTGTAAAATAAATACAATAATATGAAATAAAATAAAACAAAGTAAAATAAAAAAAAAAATAAAAAAAAAAATGAAGTAAAATAAATAAAATAAAATGCCAAAATGTCAATTCTTAGTTGTGTTTAAAAGCCAAAGAGTAAAAATGGGTTTTTAAATGAGTTTTAAAAGTATCAACCATAGGTGAGGACCTGATATTATTAATTATTATTATTATTATTATTATTATTATTATTATTATTATTATTATTATCATTATTATTATTATTATTATTATTTTCTGTTTGATTCATCCTTGATTTAATTTTTACATGTGTAAATGTATTTCTACTTTTATTTTATAAAACTGTCTGGTATTTTTTTTTTTTTGTCTGTTCTATTTTTATTTTGTTGTTTCAAACCAGACTGATTTGACACTTGAGTAATTTGTTACACTTGAGATGCTGCTGTTACAATGAGATGAATATGGGGCCATTAGCTTTTGTGTTCAATTATTTGTAAGTAGCTACGATAGGCTCCAAGCAACCCCAGAGACCCTAGTGAGGATAAAGCGGGTTCAGAAAATGAATGAATGAATGAATGAATGAATGAATGAATGAATGAATATCTGAGGAAATGATTGATTTCTAAAACTGAAAATGCAAGAATGAAAGAATACATGACATCAAATATGATTTTAAAAAAACACTGGACAAAGAAATAAAATAAAATAAAATAAAATAAAATAAAAATCTGTGGCCTTTACCTTTTTTTAACCTGACTCCATGAAACCCCTGCACAGGTTTTTCTATGTGGACTATTTGTTGCACTAATGGTGAATAAAAATCTTGAATCTTGATCATTACAGTTTATGCTAAAGATTATAAACTGGACATCAAGTTTTTTTTTTTTTAATAGTTTTAGTATTTCTGGTAATATTAAGGAAGTGCATGATTTCTTAAAGCTGAAAAGGGTTCAAATGAAAGAACGCATGAAAACAAAAAAGAACATTTTAAGAATTATTCTATTATAAATTCCATATTGTACAGTCAGGGCCAATAGTTAGAGCAGAAACATTTTGACATCTTTATGTGATTTATGGACAATAAAAGTCTGATAAAGTGCTTATAATTGTTCATCAGTGGACTCCAGAGACACCAAAAAAAAAAAAAAAAAATCTAAGTGTCTCTGTCCCATTATTTTTGGCCTCGGCTGCACTGAACCTTTCTTCGTGTCCTGCAGGAACAAGACCAACGGCTGCATTTGTACCTGTGTGTCTGGTTTATTTACTTCACTTGGTTGAAAACAGCTGATTCAGACATTCTGAGGTAAATTTGCTGCAGATATATTTCCTCTAATTTCCCGTCCCATCCTGCTCCCTCTGTGTGTTTTGTCCAAACCTGGGTCTTGGGTCTGGTTTCCATCCAGGACCATCAGACTCCACAGAACCTGGTTTCACTCAGACCATCAGTGTCTGTTGTGTTCATGTATGGGAGTCACTCAGGTCTGTTTCCACAACAAACACCACAGCGGCTTTCTCACCACCTCTGTTCACACCACCGCAGGCAAAAGAGAGGGAGAAAAAAACAAAACAAAAACATCGCATTCAGTAAAGAAAGAGAAATTAGACACCAGATTTCATCACGACGAGACCGGAATGTTGGAATTAGGGAAAACAGATCAGCAAAGTCATCACTCACCACCATGGATTTTTTTTCCTGTTTTTTTTCCCCCACTGAATTTTTTCCAGCTTTTTTTTCCCGCACAATTTTTTTTTCCGGGATTTTTTCCCTACTAGATTTTTTTTCTGGGTAATTTATTTTCCCACAAATTTTTTTCCTGTTTTTTTTTCCAACTAATTTTTTCCCGGGATTTTTTTCCCACCAAACTTTTTTCCCGGGATTTTTTTCCCTCTAAATTTTTTTCTCAGGATTTTTTTTTCCCATTAATTGTTTTTTCCTGGGATTTTTCCCACACTAATTTTTCCTGGGATTTTTTTCCCCAATGAATTTTTTTCCTGGTATTAATTTTTCCTCCAAATTTTACATTTTTTTCCTGGGATTTTTTTTTTTCCACAAAATTTTTTTCCTGGGATTTTTTTCCCATTCCTTTTTTTCCTCACTAAATTTTTGACCTGTTTTTTTTTCACACTAAATTTCTTCCATTTTTTTTTTCCCAATACATTTTTTTCCTGGGATTTTTTTTTCACACTATTTTTTTTTCCTGGGATTTTTCCCACACTAAATTTTCCTGGGATTTTTTTCCCCAATAAGTTTTTCCTGGGATTTTTTTTCCTCCAAATTTTTTTCCTGGGATTTTTTTTTTCCCCAATAAATTTTTTTCCTGGGATTTTTTTTCCACAATTTTTTTTTCCTGGGATTTTTTTCCCACTCCTTTTTCCCCACTAAATTTTTTACCTGGGTTTTTTTCACACTAAATTTCTTCCTATTTTTTTCCACTAAATTTTTTACCTGGGATTTTTTTTAACACTAATTTTTTTCCTGGGATTTTTCCCACACTAAATTTTCCTGGGATTTTTTTCCCCAATAATTTTTTTCCTAGAACTTATTTTTCCTCCAAATTTTTTTCCTGGGATTTTTTTTCCCACTAAATTTTTTTCGTGGGATTTTTTTCCCACTCCTTTTTTTCCTTTTCCCCCACAAAATTTTTTACCTGGATTGTTTTTTCCCCACACTTCGGGGGGGGGGGGGTTGGGGGCTGGTCCCCTAGTTTGGATTTGTGTGCTGTGTATGTTTTTTTTTTTTTTTTAGATAAAGCACTTTTTTTCCTTTGTGCATGTAGTGCAGTGATCATGGTGTGGGGGCCACTGGACCCCTGAAGTTTAACTGACATTAACCAATTAACCAATCAGCTTGGATGGTGGGAGGAGCCAGAGTACCAGCACAGAACCCACACAGACACAAGGAGAACATGCAAACATACAGAAAGGACCCACCCTAGTTACAGGAAGAAGAGTTTTAAAAATCGCACTTTTCTTTCAGGTTGTTCATATTTGTTAATAGCATTCACATTTTTATTTAAAGATAGTTTGTAAATGTGAACACGTTAGGTAGAACACACTGTCTTTAATTCTACTTCTTTTTTTAATTTAACTTATTTTTAGCTGTTTACACTTTGTATTTATTTATTATTTATGTGGAGCAGTGACCATATTTTGAATTTCTTCTATCTATCTATCTATCTATCTATCTATCTATGTAATTTGACTTTTTCCACTTTAAAACATTGAGAAAAGTTTAATATTAACATTATTTATAATATTTGTGTTCTTATTCTCCTCATCATTTCAGGTCACATTGGGTTGTACATGGGCCCTGAACTAAAATGAGTTTGACACCTCTGCTTTATAAGGACTAAATATTATCTAGAATACCAAAAACTGCAATTTTAACCTCATCGTGACATATGTGTATATAATACGGTCTTTATATTAAGATTTTTTTTTTTTTAATCATGACCAAGAAAATATTCCAATCAGGACAATTATTCTATTTCTGAATCATATTTTCGTTCCTGTAACAAGTACAAATACGACTAAAAACACACAAAATGTTCATAGAAAACCACCCCAAAAACTAAAACAATGCAGCCGTATGATCTTAATCCTAGAGCCACTTTAATATTAATGCAAAGAGCAGCACAACATGTCAAAGAAAGGCACATTTACTGTTTCCACCAGGCCTAAATGCGATTAAAGCTTCATCTACCAGTCAAAAGAAACTCTAAGTGCTCCATACAAAACAAATTAAACAAACGGATGACACAAACTGGCAGATGTTTCTCCCAAATATATTACAGCTTTTAGTGTCAAATATTTATATATATATATATAAAAAACGAAATATACAAAAGAAGGAAAAAAAAATAAATTCATGTCCAATCCAAATTCAGTTCAGTTCGTTGAGTTTCCTTCATGATGGGATGCATTTCACACTCTTCAACAGAACTGAAAGACAAAAACAGAAGAAAGAAAGGGATTAAAAGACAAAGAACTGAGTCTAATTTTCTTATTTGGTCTTTTCAGGTTTTCTGTGTTTGTCTTTGGGTTAAAAACATTAACTTTATGAGGGAAAAAAATGCTCAGGATTGTTTTTTTTTGTGCTGGAACGACAAAACAAAACGGCGGCAACTCAAATGAGTCGCCTCACCTTGACCCGAAGAAAGAACTAAATAAGGAAGAGACCGGAAAAAGTAGGAGGGGAGGAGGAAAGAGGCGGAAAAGTGAGTGGACGGGGGGGAAAGAGAGTGGAAAAACAGCCAGAGGGAGGAGGTGGGGGTGAAAAGGACACGACGGAGGTGTAGGAGACGGAAACGAGGACTGAAGGTGAAGAGGCGTTAGAAAAATAAACAAACAGAAGGAAAATGGAGGAGGAGGAGATGGTTTAAAAAAAAAAAAAAAAAAAGGAAGGACGTGGAGGGAACGAGTAGAGATCAGAAAAATAAAAACAGGACTAATGTCGGTGAAGTTTATCAGAGGAAAAGGGTCAATGTAGGGTCTCTGCTGCCACCTGGTGGTCATACAGCAGTACTACATCTGTAACACTGTACACGTAGGCTACGTTCAGACTGAAGGTCACAGGTGTCAAACATGCGGCCCGGGGGCCAAATCCGGCCCGCCAAAGGGTCCAATCAGGCCCGTTGGATGAATTTGTGAAATGCTAAATTTACACTGAAGAAATTATCAATCAATGGTGTAAAAATCATTTTAATTCAGATTCCACATACTGACTAATAAGATGTCAGTTGGGTCAGATCAGTAAAATATTATCACAATACCCTATAAATAATGACAACTGCAGATTTTATCTTTGTTTTAGTGTAAGAAAAAGTTAAATTACATGAAAATGTTTATAGTAACAAACTATCCTTTTACAAAAAATGTGAATAACCTGAATATGAACATCTTGAAATGTCTTAAGTGAAGCACATGCAATTTTACCAATATTCTGCCTGTTACTAAATGTTTTGTGTATTTGTAATTGTCATGTAAGTTGTAACGCACATGTGTACATTATAAATTGATAAACCGAGGCAGAATATTGTTACATTGCACTTGTTTTTCTTAAGACATTTCAAGTTGTTCATGTTATTCCGATTTTTAAGGAAACACTGTAGATGTAAACATTATCATAATGTAATTTAACTTTTTCATTGTTCTTATTTTATTTTTCCGGCCCACTCAAGATCGTATTGGGGTGAATGTGGCCCCTGAACTAAAATGAGTTTGACACCCCTGCTGTAGGTATATGTGGCTCAAATCTAATTTTTTTTTACCCATATTGGCTAAAATTTGCTTAGAGGTCTTATTTCTGTCTTTGTGCATTAGAAATCAATCTAAGTGAATCCCTGAAGGAAGTTTGTGTTGGTAAATGCAAGTGATGCAAATTTACAGGATTTCAGCTCTGTTGCAACATGTTGATGGTCATATGAACTATGTTTTCAGCTCAAAAATGTCCAATTTCATCACAATTAATGCTATATTTTCATGTCACAAATGTCCAAGTTATATTTTAACTGAATTTACCTGAAAAACAAATATTCTATTCTTTTGGATTCCCCAATTTTTCTTAACAGATTCTATCCTACATATCACGTTTTATTTTTACAGGTTGCAATATGGAGTATGGTGCTGATCCATCCTGCTTATGTTACGCCAATACATACATTAAGAATGTCACACGTCACTTTTAAAATCAACAGTTTTCTAATAATGAGCATTTTTATAAAGAAATAACAGTTCTATATTGTTATTTACTCTTTAGTATGATGTTAAACTATATCTCTATCGCTCTCTTTTCTCCTTTACTTTCTCGCTTTAACCCCAACTGGCCAAGGCAGACGGCCATCCTTCAGGAGTCTGGGTCTGCTCGAGGTTTCTGCTGTTAAAGGGGAGTTTTTCCTCGCCACTGTCACCAATCATAAGGGTTTGCTCCTGGAGGATTCTGTTGGGTTTCTGTAAATTGGTTTAAAATTGGATTTGATTTGATCTTTCTCTCTTTTATGTGAAGCACTTTGTAACATGTTGTTTTAAAAAGTGCTATATAAATAAAGCTTTACTTACTTACTTACTTAAACTATACAATAAATAATTCTGATCCTAGTTTTTGCACAGGGATCATTAGTGGAAACGGTGACATGGCTGCTGAGCATCAGTATGATGGGATCCGTAACAACCATGTCACATCCGTCCACTGCCACATTTAGTGTTTTTGTGTCAGCTGTTATTATTTTAGATCCACAATACTAACATTTATGAATAAGAGGAGAATTAGCAATAGTAAGTATATAAGTTTATTACTAATAAAGTACTGGTACTGACCAGAGCATCATGGGTAATGTCACGTCCGTCCACCAGCAAAAGTTTTCACATACACGTGCTATTCAAAATCCAATATTTCTGAAAATAGAGCTTCCACTGTCAAATAATATCAGTAGTCTGTGCACAAATGCATTAGCATTATTTCAACACAGTTCTATGCATTTCTTACAACTTTTTTTTTTGACAAAAATGGCCACTCATTTGACCCCCTAAGTAAATTTTAGCCGATATGTGACGTGTTTCCAATCTGTTAAAGACAGTTTGAACAGCACAAATCTGATTTTTTTTTCAAATCCCACCCAGGCCACTTTCATATGTGGTCCTAAATCCGATACGCATCTGATATTTTGTAATGTGACTTCAGTCTGAATGGCTAGGTCGTATTTATCGGACCTTTACGTCATTAAAATGCGATAAACGTCACAATTCTGCGTCCCAGGAGTGTTACTTCTGTAAACACAGTGTGTACCTGCGTGGTCATGTATTACATCAGGACCCCTTTTGTGCATGTGGGTCACTTCAGTGTCACATTCAGTTCAAGGTCAAGGTCAAGGTTACTTTATTTATACCCATAGGTAGATTTGTTTTGCAGTCTAAGTGATTGCCTTGGCTTTACAACAACACATACAGGGGTTGGACAAAATAATGGAAACACCTTCACCTCAAGATGATAATGCCCCAATCCATACAGCTAGAACTGTTAAAGAATGGCATGAGGAACATTCTAATGAAGTTGAGCATCTCGTATGGCCGGCACAGTCCCCAGACCTCAACATTATTGAGCATTTATGGTCAGTTTTAGAGATTCAAGTAAGACGTCGATTTCCACCGCCATCGTCTCTAAAAGAGTTGGAGGGTATTCTAACTGAAGAATGGCTTAAAATTCCTTTGGAAACAATTCACAAGTTGTATGAATCAATACCTCGGAGAATTGAGGCTGTAATTGCCGCAAAAGGCGGACCTACACCATATTAAATTACATTTTGTTGATTTTTTAAGGTGTTTCCATTATTTTGTCCAACCCCTGTACACTGAACATGCAAGACAGGCACTTGATCACTCTTACAGACACGACAAAAAGACAAAAAGTGCTCAGTGTTCCACCATTCATCGGTATGGCAGCATGGATAAGTAAAAGAATAAAATAAATAAGATCAAATAAATAAAAACAAGATGCAATAAAACACAATAAAAACCAGAAAAGATAAAAACAATCCGGGATAAAAACCAGATAAGAACATAAAATTTAAAAATGTAAAAATTTGAAGTCACAATAATAAATAGAGCAAAGAAATGGAATAAATAACTAAATAAGTTAATAAAGTGCAACGTCACTATTTCTTATTGAGCTCAGTGACGTCGACAGGAACAAAGCTGTTTTTAGAACACTGTGTCCTGCACCTTGGGACAAAGAACCTCCGTCCAGAGGAAAGGAGCTGAAATTCACCTCGTAAAGGATGGGAGTCATTATTAAGAGCTGATGAAACCATCCTCTGGACCTGTTTAGTGTACAGGGAGGCGGGACAAGACTGGGACTCACCAATCAGGCGACTGGACCATGTAACTATTTGATTTAGTGAGTTTTTCTCTGCAACGGAGGTCTGACCGAACCACGCCACCAGACAAAAAGATAAAACACACTCAATAAAGGAATGATAAAACAAAGTTAAAATGGTTCGGTCGATGTGGAAGTGTGCCAGTTTTCTAAGGCAGTGGAGGCGCTGACGGCCCTTTTTACACACAGATCGCAGTTTTCATTAAAACTCAGTTTTTCATCAATTATCGTCCCAAGATATTTGTATGATTGCACTTGCTCTATAGTCTGACCTTTAATTAAAGTGACTCCGTGCCTGTCCTGTTTTTTCCTAAAATCGATGATCATACCTTTTGTTTTAGATGTGTTCACGTGAAGGCAGGACTCCTCACGCCACTGGACAAAGTCATCAATAATAGGGCAGTGACTGGTCTCCCCCTCTTTGAGCAGGCTGACAATGACTGAATCATCAGCATACTTAATGATGGTCCTGTTTTCATATTCACTCTGATACATACAGGGGTTGGACAAAATAATGGAAACACCTTCACCTCAAGATGATAATGCCCCAATCCATACAGCTAGAATTGTTAAAGAATGGCATGAGGAACATTCTAATGAAGTTGAGCATCTCGTATGGCCGGCACAGTCCCCAGACCTCAACATTATTGAGCATTTATGGTCAGTTTTAGAGATTCAAGTAAGACGTCGATTTCCACCGCCATCGTCTCTAAAAGAGTTGGAGGGTATTCTAACTGAAGAATGGCTTAAAATTCCTTTGGAAACAATTCACAAGTTGTATGAATCAATACCTCGGAGAATTGAGGCTGTAATTGCCGCAAAAGGCGGACCTACACCATATTAAATTATATTTTGTTGATTTTTTAAGGTGTTTCCATTATTTTGTCCAACCCCTGTATTTGTGTAGAGAATGTATAACAGCGGAGACAGGACACAGCCTTGAGGAGAACCAGTGGAGGAGAACACTGGGTTGGACAGAACCCCATTCATCCTCACTTTTTGGGACCTGTCTGTTAAAAAAAATCTAAAATCCAGCCCATCAGGTTTTTACTAATCTTAAACTGTTCTAAAAGCCTTTTAATTAAAATGTGGGGTTGGATTGTATTAAAAGCGGAGGAGAAGTCTATAAATAAAAGCCTTGCAGATGCCCCTTTACCCTCCACATGTTTAAAAATCATGTTTAAAAGAGTCAGTGTGGCGTCTTCCACTCCTCTGTTGGGCCTGTATGCAAACTGCACAGGATCCAACTCATGTTCAGTCTCCAGTTCATACTCAAAACTGATAAAGGTTGCATTTAATGTGTAACATGAACGAGCACAAAAAAACAAAACAAACAGATTTTACCCAAAAATTTGAATTGTGCATTAAGACCTTCTGTCTGAACGTAACCGTAGTGACTGTAAGTTTAGTCATTTAATGAGCTGTAATTTGCTCATGCACCGGGAGGGATGATAATAATAATAATAATAATAATAATAATAATAATAATAATAATAATAATAATAATAATAATATAAAGGAGGAGGAGGAGAAGGAGAAGAAGAAGAAGGAGAAAAAGGCGGAGGAGGAGAAGAAGGAGGAGGAACAAAAGAAGAAGAAGAAGAAAAAGGGGGAGGAGGAGGAAAAGAAGAAGAAGGAGAAAAAGGGGGAGGAGGAGAAGAAGAAGAGAAAGGGGGAGGAGGAGGAAAAGAAGGAGGAGGAAGAAAAGAAGAAGAAGAAAAAGGGGGAGGAGGAGGAAAAGAAGAAGAAGAAGAAAAAGGGGGAGGAGGAGGAAAAGAAGAAGAAGGAGAAAAAGGGGGAGGAGGAGAAGAAGAAGAGAAAGGGGGAGGAGGAGGAAAAGAAGGAGGAGGAAAAGAAGAAGAAGGAGAAGGAGAAAAAGGGGGAGGAGGAGGAAAGGAAGAAGGAGGAGAAGAAGAAGGAGAAAAAGGGGGAGGAGGAGGAGAAGAAGGAGGAGGAAAAGAAGAAGGAGAAAAAGGGGAGGAGGAGGAGAAGAAGGAGGAGGAAAAGAAGGAGGAGAAGGAGAAGAAGGAGAAAAAGGGGGAGGAGAAGGAGGAGGAGGAAGAAAAGAAGGAGAAAAAGGGGGAGGAGGAAAAGAAGAAGGAGAAGGAGAAAAAGGGGGAGGAGGAGGAGAAGGAGGAGGAGGAAGAAAAGAAGAAGAAGAAGAAAAAGGGGGAGGAAAAGAAGGAGAAAAAGGGGGAGGAGGAGGAGAAGAAGGAGGAGAAGGAGAAAAAGGGGGAGGAGGAGGAAAAGATGAAGGAGAAAAAGGGGGAGGAGGAGGAGAAGAAGGAGGAGAAGAAGAAGGAGAAAAAGGGGGAGGAGGAGGAGAAGAAGGAGGAGGAAAAGGGGGAGGAGGAAGAAAAGAAGCAGCAGGAGAATCTATCATGTTAGTATTTTTCCTCTCTTCATTCATCTTCAGTATTGTTTCGTTTTTCTCCGTTTGCTAAAACATCATGTCTCAGTGTTTGGTCGTTTGACTTCATTTTCCTCCTCCTTATGTTTTATGTTCTGTCTTCTGTCAAATGTTTGTCATGTTCTGGCCATATTCCATTCTACTGTTTCTATGACCACTTTAATAATCTGATAACTCCAGTATAAACTTATGTGATTATGACTGATACCAGACATGATTTTCCTCATGATGACTCTTTTTTTTTTTTCATTTTTCTTCTCTGGATGCATTTCTCTACGTAACCGATAAATGTTTTAATCAGACATGTATGAGTGTGTTTAACAGTGTTGGTTGTTTCTCACCTTCCATCTGTTGCCGCAGCTGTTACACACCACAAAGGTTGTCATGGGTTCATCAGCGCTGCGAGTCTGCACCTGAAACACACACACCACATGGAAAAGAGCTTGGACAGCGTTCTATAACCAACACCAGAGCTGTGTGATATGATCAAGTATATCCTCCTGTCCTCTGTGGGGACAAAAGTTTGACACAAAAAAAAAACAAAAAACAAACAAAGCAGCGCTACCCAAGGCAAAGGACTGTCCATAAAAAATTTAAAAATGCATCTGAAAAAAACGTTGCATTATGCTGTTTCAAAAAAAGGCAGTTATTTAACCCTCCGGTATCCCGTCCAGCAAGGCCCTTACTAAGCACCAAGTGTGCCTTTCTGGCACACTTGTGGAATAATGTCAAAAAAATTTTCATACAGTTTGTTTTTAATTCTTTTACACTTTTTTCTATTTCATCAACTTGAACCATAAATAAAAATACCAAATACTCAATAATTGTCACATTTTTTAACCCTTTAAATGCCGTGTTTGTAATGTAAACAAACCATTTTTTGGATGCAAAAAACAAAAAAAAATTTTTTTTTCAATATACTACATAAAAATTGTATCACATATTATTTGATTTTTTAATCCTGGCATATGTCAATGATTAACTCCAACATCAGTTGATTTGCATTATTATTTTTGGCGCTAGGTCAAATGTTCAAAAATACTAGCATCTGTCATCAAGTGTGCCAAAAAGGCACACCTATAAATCAAACTATTAAATATTACAGACTGATTTTTTTTTCTGCTCTAATTTGATTTTATTTTTGTAAATCAAGGTCAGCCCTAATCATACATATCAAATAATCATTCATTTTAGATTTTTTAACTCTTTAAACGATCTCTTTTCATCATGATGTCACTACAGTTTTTTTTTTTTTTTTTCAAAATACTACATAAAAATTGGATCACATATTATTTGATTTTTGCAGCCTGGCATATGTCAATGATTAACAGCAACATTAACAACGTTAATGAATTAATTTAGACCCTCACCTCTCGAATGAAGCCCAGATATCAGTAAAAGTAGGATTCATGCCTTAATGGCTTACGGATGAAAAACAGTGGTTATAGTGGAAGAAATAGTGCGTTTTAGGCACACTTGGGAGACAGATGCTAGTCTTGTAATTTTCTTCTGTTGACAATGTGCAAATTTTAGTTGGTGGCCAGAATTTTAAAGATCATGCAAAAATGAACAACTTTTGAATTCTAACCTTATTTAAATTGTGAAAAATATTATGAAGTTTTTTAACACGAAGTGCAAAGTGTGCATAAAAGGCGCACCCGGATACTGGAGGGTAATGTAAAAAAGCCAAAACTTGTACTTTTCTGGGTCTCAGGAGGATATTGTGTAACAGTATGAGGTTCATATCCTACTCTAGTGGATCTTGTTGACCTAAATACTCTTATTATAATAATAGATAAAACCCATGACCATATGTTCTCCTACAGTCTACAGGAAATGTCTGAGCTGAGGCAAAGTCACTATAATTTAAATCCAACCCAACTAAACCAAAGTGCTGTACAGAAGAATGATTACAACCAAAATAGAAAAATAAAATACAGAATGGATTAAAAGACATAGAAACTGTACAAAAAAGAAAACAGTGCTATACAAAAGAATAAATAAAACCCAAATAAAAGAAATACAAGAATAGATTAAAAAAAAAACCATAAAAAGCCATACAATTAAAAAAACACAATAGATAGATAGATAGATAGATAGATAGATAGATAGATAGATAGATAGATAGATAGATAGATAGATAGATAGATAGATAGATAGATAGATAGATAGATAGATAGATAGATAGATAGATAGATAGATAGATAGATAGATAGATAGATAGATAGCAACAATAAACCACTACCAAATAAAAACAATAGAATAATTTAAAGGGAACTGAAATTTTCAAGAACATTCAGTGTAGAACAAACATAAAAAGTCAGTGTATTTCTGTGGAATAATCTGGAGCAAAACTTAAAAATGTCTTCTTCAATTTGTGCATTTAAAAGGATGTAGAAATCCAGTTTAATAACAAAATACAGAACATTATCTGAATAAATGAATATCTAGTTATAATATAGAAGAATGCATAAAATAAGATATTATTATAATTAATTCATCAACACAGACTATCATAGTTAGGAGATATTATCATATTTATTAATGATTGTATTTGTAGTAAATATTTCAAGTGCATATAAATATTACAGTTTATATTAAAAACGGTTGATTATGCAAATCTGATTGTGTGTGAGGTGACAACAAAAAGTGTATGTGGATGGTTTGTATGGATGTTTTGTGATGATTTATCACCATTTACTCTAATATTATCCTCTGTATTTTGCATTTTTAATTGAAAATCAGGCATTTTCCTATATTTCATTCACTGATTATGTAGATGTTCATTAAAGCTCAGATTGAAGTTGAAACTTATCGTATCCAAAACAGAAAAACAGAGAAAACTGAAGAAAAAGATTTTTTCTGAAAAAAATCTATCATTAACTGAACATAAACCCAGTATCTCCATCCACTGTCATTGATCCAACTCCATGGGTTTTACTGGTGAATCAATGTTGTAGAAGATGACGGTGTTTCCATGGTAACTACGAAGCCCCTTAACGTCCGAATGGGTCATATCTGATGACCATGAAAAGACGACAAACTGTATTTTACACCAATTATTTACATGGATTGATAGGATTAGTGGATTATCAGGTATTAAACAGTTTAGACCAGTCGATGCTTTTGGTTTGTGATGGTTGTTTTGGGTCTTTATGGGTTAAATCACAGGTGTCAAACATGCGGCCCGGGGGCCAAAACCGGCCCACCAAAGGTTCCATTCTGGCCCACAAGATGAATTTACAAAGTGCAAAATGCAAAAATTACCCTGAAGATATTAACAGTCAAGGGCATCAAACTCAAAAATAACAGCATAATAACCTAAAAATAATGACTCCAAATGTTCTTCTTGGTTTAATGTGAGAAAAATAATATATTATGCCTCTAAACAGTGGCAACACCAATTTTTTCTCTTTGATTTATTGCAAAGAACATTAAATTCTGATATCCTTTAACAATAAAATGTCAATAACCGGAACAAATATGAACAAGCCAGGAATGTCTAAAGAAAAATAAGTGCAATTTTAACAATATTCTGCCTGTTTTTTGCCTCGGTAGATCTGATCTGTAATGCACATCTATAAATCATAAGTTGAAGCATAATATGGGTAAAATTGTATTTATTTTTCTTCAGAAATTTCAGTTTTTTCCAGTTATTCACATCTTTTTTTTTTTGTTTTGGATAGAAATAGTTTCATAATTTAATGTTATTTTTTGCATATAAAAAATTTGGAGTTGTCATTATTTATAGGCTATTATGCTACTTATTTGACTGGTCCAGCCCACTGGAGATCAAATTGGGTTGAATGTGGCCCCTGAAAGAACATGAGTTTGACACCCCTGGGTTAAAGCTCTACCTACCGATGTGGCATTTCTCACAGCACTTAGTTAAAGTTTGAACATGAACAACCCGCCTCCCTCCAAAGCCCCGCCCACTTCCCCTCTGCCTGAGCTCTGAGGCTCCTCCTCCTCTCTCCCCCTGTCACCTGATGTGCGTGGAGGAAGCAGAGGCGGAGGTCCGGTCCGCTTCGGTGTGTCCGCGGACCCCTCCCTCAGTAGTCGGATACATCATCCACCTGCCTCAGGCCCGCGGCCCCTGTTCCATCAGTAGACCCTGTATTTAAGGGTGTGGTCTGTATTTAAGGGTGTGGTCTGTGTGGTACTGGGTCAGTGTCTTCACTGCACCACGGAGATGAGATGCCCAGGTGACGGGCGCACGCACTGTGAACGTGTGGCCTCCGCAAATTTTTCCGTGGACATTTGAGGTTTCATAGTCCATACATTTATCATCCTACACTGTGTGACACCATGTACATGTACCTGTATGAGTCCCACCATCATAAAAGCTGAGCTTTATGCAGACCTGTTCAGTCCAGTACACCAGACTTCCGGACTTTTATCTCCATCCTTCATTCATCGGACTCCTGTTTGTTCTCCTTGGTTGTTGTTTCTGTTAATAAATCCGTTTTTTCCTTCCACATGTGCATTTGAGTTCTATCCATACACATCCTAGACAGCAGACTGTGGTCAGTGACAGGAGAAGCAGCGCCAGTGAAGCGTCAGATTCAGAGGGACACATATCAGATGCGGGGACGGCGATAATGGATGATTGACAGGAGGCTCAGTCAGGTTCGGCCAATTATTTCATTCGGACCGAATAAAATGATTGGTCAGACTTTTCTCAGAAATATATGAGAATTAAACATTTTTGAGTTTCAATACCTGGTGGATTTCTTTTACATTTTAGTTTGACACGCGCTTATTAGAAGCATTTTAAGATGACAAAAGAAAAGTGTAAAAATGCCACATCATACGGTATAGCTTTAATGTATAGAAAAAAAATAAAAAATAGTGTGCCTATAAATCATGACAACTCACAAATTTTTCTCTTTGTTTTAATGCAAAAAAACCCATTAAATTATGAAAATTTTTTACATGAACAATCTATCTTTTAACAATTAAATGTGAATAATCTGAACAAATATGAACAACCTGAAATGTATGGCATTTTACACCAATTATTTACCTGTATTTTGGTTCGTCAATGGATGTTTGGGTCTTTATAGGTTAAAATAAGCCCTACAGTGTCCACATTTTATACAAACACTCCATTCATTGAATTTACACAAACAGTTTATTGTTGTGACTGATATCGTCCATCTGAATATCACGTAACTGATATCAGGATGTCAGGGTTTGGTCCTATACACAACACTGATCTGAACCACTAGGTCATCAGCTATGGTGTGAAGATGGAATATCATCTATAGTTCCATATTTACTCCGTTGTGTGCGTTTGTGTGTCTGTACCTGTGTGTACGTGCAGTTCTTTCCACGACACTTGTTGCAGATGAACATGTCGGTCTCGGTTCCTCCGACCTTGGACAGCTGATGTTCTCTGATGGATTCTTTGGTCAGAGCTTCTCTGATCTGCTTCAGCTCTGCACTGGCCATCTCCTGCACACAAAAACACACACACAGATTTACACAAACCCCCCCAAAGGTATTCCACTAATGAATCCCTGCATGAAGTACCGTCAGTATTCTGAATTAAATCTATTACAGCATCTCTTTTCTATTGAAACAGTCCAATATTTGCTCTACACTGGAAAAAAAAATCTAAATCTTACCAAGTGTATTTTTCCTCATTTCTAGTCCAAATATCTCATCACACTTAAAATAAGACAAAATCACCTAAAGAGTAACTTTTCAGTGAGATAAAAGAACTTATTTTTGGACAATAGATCTGGAAAATCTTATTTCAAGGAATCTTACCAAGATCATTTTCACTTGCTCCATTGGCAGATTTTTTTTTTCTTTTCTCAAATCAAGATTTTTTTTTTTACTTCATTCAAGACAAAATTAAATGAATTAAAATCACATTATTTGTCTGATGTGGTGAAACAGATGTATTGAATAAAATCCATAAAATATCCCCACTGTGGGACCAATAAATGATTTTTTTTTTTTTTAATCTATTTGTTTATTTAGATCATGAAACGGCAAGAGAAAAATTAAAAGACAACAACAACATTCAAACAAGTAACATCATTGTGCAGGAGAGGATAGAGGCCAAAAAAGGCTTATGTGAATACCTCCCCAGAAATAAACAATACACAGGAAAGAAAAAAAAAGAATTAAAAATATAACTGAAATAAGAAACTAAATATAAATTATCTCATAAAATAGAAATATTCTAGTTAAGTACACAGAAGTACAGTACTACAATAAAAGTACTGAAACATGTAATATAGAAAAGTGAATAGTGTAAATGTAAAAGCTGTGGGTTTTATTATGAGTCACCATTATTGCATGTGACAAAATAAATAACTATGAATATGAATTTATGTTTCAGCTTCAGCTTCCAGGCTACTGTCTTTACAACAAGTCCAAACTGCATATTTGGGGTCAGTACATTTGTTTTGTATGGAAGTGAACTGCATTCACACAAAAAATAAAATTCGGCTCTGTTTTTCCAAATTAACAAGATAATTATCTCGTAATTACGAGACAAAATACGTAAAAAAAAAAAAAAATTGGCTCCGTTTTTCTGACTTAATGAGATAATTATCTCGTAAAAACAGAGCCAAATTTTTATTTTTTCATAACTCAGTATAAAATAAGTTTTTAAAACATTGTCCCTGTTTTTCCGAATTAATAAGATACTGTTTTCTGAAAAAATTTAAATTCGGCTCCATTTTTCCGAATTAACGAGATACTGTTTTCTGAAAAAATAACAATTCGGCTCTGTTTTTATGAGATAATTATCTCGTTAATTCAGAAAAACAGAGCTGAATTTTATTTTTTGTGTGAATGCAATATGCGACCGACCGATATGCTGCCCATCCTATATGCCAGAAGGCGTGTTTTCTCCTATTTTCTAACTTATGATCACATGTAATATGAGGATGAAACTGACGGGCTGACCTCTGCCGTCATGCAGGCGATGCGCTGAGCTGAGATGTTTCCACACAGGACGTTCCGCCGCAGGTCTGGGTTCTTCTGGTCCTTCAGGTTGGAGATTCGGCTTCGTAGGCGAGCTTTGTATTTCATGTCCGTCGACTTGAACTCCTGGTAGATCTGTGACCGCAGCCGGTGGTCAAGGACGGACAGGAACACAGAGTGGACTGGGACTTTAGGTTTATGTCAGGTTTACTAGTTAAACTCCTAAGACCCAGTTATGTTGGGGTTTTTTTGTCCATGTTTGTGGACAAGAGTTCCCCAGCTTTACCTTAAAAAAAAAAGCCCTGCAAAGGACATTCAGAGAAAAAAAAATGTATCTGAAAAAATGTGTCAGTAGTAGCTCTTCCATTGGACATCTACGCAAAACTTTACCAATATTAATGAATTGTCGTAAAAACAGAAGTGCGTAAAGTCAGTTTTTCCATTAAATCACAAATGTGATGATTTTATTTATTATCGCGAGATGACACGAGAAGTCATTCCATAAACATGGCGACAAACGTAAATATCATATTGATTTACAGATATATTCATTATCATAATATATTATCCCTCTGTCTTGTACTAAGTTAAAAAATGATACCACGACATGTTTCTTTTAAAACTCCTCTTCGCTTGTTGTAACGTCCATCAACATGTTTTATTTTTTATTCATGCGACTCTAGTTGCAGAAAAAGGTCTTTCCATTGCAGTTTTACATGATATACTATTTGTGCGACGCCCGAAAAACCACCTCTTGCCAGCGCAAAAACTTTTAATCACGAAACGAGAGTTTTGATGAAATCGTCATTTTTCCATTACTTAAATTTTTATGCGCAAATTATAT
This sequence comes from Sphaeramia orbicularis, assembly GCF_902148855.1. Classification (NCBI taxonomy): domain Eukaryota; kingdom Metazoa; phylum Chordata; class Actinopteri; order Kurtiformes; family Apogonidae; genus Sphaeramia; species Sphaeramia orbicularis. Next base: position 17,466,023 of record NC_043963.1, on the reverse strand, counting down.
TCGTGCAATTTGAGGGTCAATGGAAAAGCAAGCAGTGTCACGCTTTTTTCAGCCTAGACAAGTTTTTCCTAAAACATTCAGAAATTTGTATTCAGAAGGTTAATGCAGTTTTAGAACCTTTTCACATCTGGTCATACTGTGTTGAGATGAATCTGGAACAGTACTGGCTAACGGTAGCTGCTGGTAGTCGTTACTGCACGGTTGTTCTATGCGTTTTCTTACTTCTTTGGAATCGTACGATATAATGCATGTTCTGTGTCTGTCCCATCGATGTTGCAACACAGGAGGGCGTTTGTACGGATTTTCCTCAGCCCTCACAGGCCCGATCGCCACCAAACTCGCCAAATGAACAGAAACATTACCTGACTATCTACTAGGCACAATTTTATGTCCGTATTCAAATGTTGTGAGGTATGCTGGGTGATTTTAGCCTCTCATGCTATCGTACAATGGCACCACGGGTACAATGCCGCTAGTTATTTTAAATAAATGTCAATCAAGAAACAAATCAAGTCAATTTTAAGACCTGTTTAAAAAAAAAAAAAAAAAAAATCACCTTTTAAGACCCAATGAACCACTTTTTTTTTTTTTTTTATCTAACTATAGTATTCATCCTCCCAGATCCATAAATATCACACAAGTCTTAGACCGCCTTTGTCTTTGTTGTTTCTACAGGGTTGAAATGAGCATCTACATGACAATAAAAAAGTTTGAAAAATTACACAAAAATAATCGTCTTGTTAGGTCCTCCAATAACACACTAAGGTTGACATTTTGAATTTCTGAGTATTTCTATGAGTGCCATAAAGGGTTAATGTAAATTTCTACTATTTACAGTTTAACTACTGAAGTTGCTAAAGGATATGATCTTCAATTTGCGCTGCGAGGTGCTCACAGTCAACTCCAATAGTCTTGTGGTCATCTGGAACACACACAAAACCCACTGTTAGACTGTTTCCGAACACTCCGGTGAACGCAGTGACGTAAACGCCCCCTGGTTTCCTCACCGTCGGTCTGCAGCGCGGCCACCAGCAGCTCCCTACATTTGTTCCTGACGCTGTCGGCGGTGACGGGGGCGGGGGGGAAGGACGTGACGCGGGGGCACAGGGTCGGAGTGGGAGGGTCCTCTGATATCTGACCGCTGACGAAGAAACAAACTGCGTTCAGTTTCAAAGGGAGTTTCACTGTAGATTTTCTACTGATGTTTGTTTAATGATTCTGACACCTTTTCTCGCTGCCCGAGTCCTTCGAACTGGACGACGATCGAACGACTGAGTCTTCCTTCTTCTTCTCCTTTTCCTCTGATTTTCCCTCAGAACCGTCTGCCAGGTAACACATGCACAAACAAGTGTTCAGAGAATGCAAACCTACAACAAGCAACCTAAACAGTGTGCATGTGTGGATAGACTTTTTCATTCTAAATTAAACAGTTAGGCGCTTGACCCCTGGTCACTTCAGATGACCATAACTCAAATCTATTTATACGGACGGAACAACTGTTGCATGTAATCGATAGAGAACTGAATTTCCAACAATTTAGTACTACTTTGAGCTTTGTAAAATGATTAGAACGAAAGTTATGAACAAATTACAAAACTGACATTGGTTGCCATTGTAACCGGAAGTCACATGACCTAATTTCGTCATATTAACCCTTTCATGGACAGTGGTCACTACGGTGGACAGTTATTCTACAGCTGTTCTCTTGTATATTCATGGGTTTTGTTGTTTTAGTTGCATATCAGCCAACACAATACACTGCAATTGATAACATTACTGTAACTTGGCTGTTCTTGATAAACCTGATCTGCACTAACATGTTTAAGTATTTTTTATACATTTTTTGTATTATCTCCATGAAGTGAGTAATAGCTAGTATTAGTGTGACTCCCAAGGGTTAAAATGAGTGAAAACATCAGATTAGCTGCAATAAAATTATTTTTATTTCATAGATTTCACACAGTATGTCAGTTTTTGATATTGTGTTTTAAATACATGTTTCTTTGCTTCCAAAATTAAACACATGGTGGACATTTTTGTAACTCTATGAAAAATAGGTTCGTTTTAAAAAAAATTCAATTGCATTGTTTTTTTGTTCAGGCCTAAAGAGGAATAAAAACACTCAGGAAAAAAAAAAAAATGTGACTAAGGTTCTCATAATTCGTGCATGAAAGGGTTGAATTCCAGTCAATATTTGTTGAGTTATAATGAAAAATGTGTTGTAAATGGGATTTTCAATGTTAAATTGAAATGTCCACAGAGCCCACATTCCACAGTGGATGTGGACAATTTTGTGCCAGATACAAGATATTGTTAAAAGCTACGGGTGGATCAAGTTGGAGGCTAATCTGAGTCATTTTGAATTTTTTATGAATTTTTAAAAATTGCTCAATGATGAGAGATAGGAAAAGTTGAGATTTTGTGACCTTGCTGTGACCTTAAACTTTGGCCTACTTGGCCCAAAATTTAATGGGTTCATCCCAGGGCCTAGGCCTATCTGTGGGTACAATTTGGTAAAGATGGTTGGAATAGTTTTCCTGTAACTTTGCTAACAAACAAACAAGCACACACGTACGCATGCACGCAAACAAAGCAAAGCGATCACAATACTTCCTGGCGGAGGTCAAAAAACAAAAAGAGTTCAAGACTAATGTTCAACCAAGTCAACAAAATAACATCTGAGATTACTAGACAGCAGAGTTTGACCAAGAAACAAAAACTCAGTTATTTTTGCTGTTACTGTCGTATGTTTCATACAAAAGCCTTGTTAAAAAGTCCGAAGTTCTTACTTACTGTTAAATCAGTTGTGTTAAAGTCATTGTAGTTCAGGGGCCACATACAGACCAGTATGATCTAAAGTGGGTCAGATCAGTAAAATAACAACATAATAACCTATAAATTTAATTTAATTTATTTATTCATTCCAATCTAAATGATTGGAAAGAAGCAGGATGACGAAAACTTATAATACCTGCCCCTTTCTTCACACACCTGCTTCCATCAGATAGGTTGCCATTACAGCTATTACAGTAAACAGTTTACATCACCGGTGTCAAACATGCAGCCTGGGGGCCAAAACCGGCCCGCCAAAACTTCCAATCCAGCCCATGGGATGAATTTGCAAAGTGCAAAAATTACCCTAAAGATCTTAAGTCAAGTGCATCAAACTCGAAAATAACAGCATAATAACCTATAAATAATTACTCCAAATTTTCTTCTTTAATGTGAAAAAAAAAATGACATTATTCCTATAAATAATGGCAACACCAATTTTTTCTCTTTGATTTATCGCAAAGAAAATTTAACTCTGATATCCTTTAACAATAAAATGTCAATAAATGGAACAAATATGAACAACCTGAAATATCTAAAGAAAAATAAGTGCAATTTTAACAAATGTTTTGTGCCTTGGTAGATCTGATCTGTAATGCACATGTAGAAATCATAAGTTGAGGCAGAATATTGATAAAATTGTGCTTATTTTTCTTCAGAAATTTCTGGGTTTTTTTTTTTTTTTAGATTATTTACATCTTTTTTTTTGTTTTAGATAGTTTGTAAAGTGTACAAATGTTCAGAATTTAAATTATTTAAGTTAATTTTTGCACTGGAAAAATTTAGAGTTGTCATTATTTATAGGTTTTTGTGCTATTATTTTAATGGTTTGACCTGCTTGAGATCGAATTGAGCTGAATGTGGCCCCTGAACTAAAATGAGTTTGACACCTCTGGTTTACATGATAGTCAATGCAAATAAAACAAATCCAACATCCATAAGTCAAATTATTTCATTTCATGCTTTTATACAGCTTCTCTATTCTTCATGGCGGGCCGATCAATGCAATTTCAGACACCGTTTCATTAATACTTAAGTTCCATTCAAGAAAAATAAACGCATAGATATCCTCTTTAAACACTCATACACACCAGGTTTCATATAGACTTATCTCGGTCTTGTTCTCAGACACTTACCCAGGAGTTTCTTCCAGGACTTGATGAGAGTTTTGGCCAGATTCTGCAGCTCATCATCTGAACTTTGCTTCCTCACAGCGTTCACTAACATCCCGACTCTGGTCGACTACACAGACGAAACAAAAAAACACACCGGGAATCAAATGAGAATGGAACTTGCATTAAAACCAGTTCTCATTTTCCCGCAAGATTCCAGTAAACAAGCATAATACTAGTAATAAATAGTTAAGTTAAAGTCCTACTGGTGTCCATCTGTACATGTAATCACTTAACCCTTAGGGGTCTGAGCCTATTTTGGCCGTTTCTGAGTACTTTTGATTTTGCCTTTATATACTATATAAAGAAATGTTTATTATACCCATGTTTGGCATCTTCATCTGTATCATCTGTGTATTATTTTTTGACTTTAACCTACTATATCAACACAAAAGGACAAAAAAATACACAAAAAATATAAAATCTGATTGAAAAATTTATATAACGGCTAAAATTTACTTAGGGGGTCGAATGAGTGGCCATTTTTGTTTAAAAAAAAAAAAAAGTTGTAAGAAATGCATAGAACTGTGTTGAAATAATGCTAATGCATTTGTGCACAGACTACTGACATTATTTGACAGTGGAAGCTCTATTTTCAGAAATATTGGATTTTGAATAGTACATGTATGTGAAAACTTTTGCTGGTGGACGGACATGACATTACCCATGATGCTCTGGTCAGTACCAGTACTTTATTAGTAATAAACTTATATACTTACCATTGCTAATTCTCCTCTTATTCATAAATGTTAGTATTGTGGATCTAAAACAATAACAGCTGACACAAAAACACAAAATGTGGCAGTGGACGGATGTGACATGGTTGTTTCCACAAATGATCCCTGTGCAAAAACTAGGATCAGAATTATTTATTGTATAGTTTATCATCATACTAAAGAGTAAATAACAATGTAGAATTATTTCTTCATAAAAATGCTTATTATTACAAAACTGTTGATTTAAAAAGTGATGTGTGACATTCTTAATGTATGTATTGGCGTAACATAAGCAGGATGGATCAGCACCATACTCCATATTGTAACCTGTAAAAATAAAACATGTGATATGTAGGATAGAATCTTGTAAGAAAAATTGGGGAATCTAAAAGAATAGAATATTTGTTTTTCAGGTAAATTCAGTTAAATATAACTTGGACATTTTTGACCTGAAAACATAGTTCATATGACCATCAGCATGTTGAACAGAACTGAAATCCTGTAAATTTGCATAACTTGCATTTACCAACACAAAGTTCCTTTAGGGATTCACTTATATTGATTTCTTATGCACAAAGACATAAATAAGACCTCTAAGCAAATTTTAGCCGATAATTTATTGCATAAATGCCACAAAGATGCTTAACAAACCTTTTCAAAGACTTTAAAAGTCAATAATGGTTCCAAATATTAGGTATGTAAAATGTAAATTGTAATAAATTAAAACTATACTCAAATATTTGACATAAAAGCATGTCTTTACATTGCCCCCCCCCCCCCGGTCTTCCCGGTTTCTGTATCCAGATCAGGTGGGGGTCATTCTCACTTTTACCTGTAATGCTAATGCAGTCTGTGGATTAGAAACCACAGATTTGGCCAGTTTTTTTATTTTGAAAAAGGACAAACAATGACGACGATGTGGTCAGAAATATAACACTTGCTTTATATCGCTATAATAACGCTATATCGCTTGTTTGCTCCGGTTTCAAAACGTCATATCTCCGCTTGTATTTACTCTATCAACATCTAATAAAAAGTGGGAGAGTGTTTCAAGTCCACATTTTCGAATGCAATTGTCCCCAGTGGTCTACGTGACCGACTTCAGATGCTAAGACGTGTTGAATTTGGACCCCTAAGGGTTAAAACACCATTTCTTGTTTATCATAGGAGTGTTATTCTATTGTAGTTATCCAGTTTCCATCATCCAGGTGTGTTTATATTTACCTGCAGAGTTTCCAGAGACATCTTGATGTTCTTCAGTTCCCTCAGCAGGTCCAGAGCTCCATCCTGAAAACCAAACACTCACAGGTAGAACTATTTCTAATGCAGCATTTCTACTTTGAAATATAAAAAAACAACCTAAATTTGTCCTGATAGTGTTTAGAAATAACAGTTCTTACATGATGCCAGGCCCATGATGGATAGGGGTCTGTATCGGCAAGAATCTGGCGATATGATACAAATCACAATACTAGGATCACGATACGATATATCACGATACTGTTAAACAGGCAATTTTTTGTTTGTTTCTTTTTTTTTTAAAAATGATTATTTCCTGGGAAAACTGAATCACACCAGAAATATGCACAAATAATAAACACATTTGTATTTGATCACAAGAGGATCTAATGCTATATCACAAAATGTTCCTGTGTTAAAACTTAAATTCTGTTTTACAGACATTACAGTTTAAGATCCCGTTCAAATGTTCATATTCCATTAGTTCAGAACTAACATCAGAACATTATTTTTGCGCAATCCCAACAAAGGAACTAACATCTGCCTCTCTCAGACAGTAAAAAGTGCTTTTAGGAGGCTTCAAATAACCATTATTTAATAAAGCAGTTTTCAATTATAATAAATAAGATATAATCAATAAAGAAAAACAAAAAACAAAAATGAACCTCCACCATATTTGAATTTGAATAAATACCTAAAAATATTGAAAAAGTACTTTTTAATATCGATACAGTATCGTGAAATGAAATACTGCGATATTTTGCAGAACTGATATTTTCTAACACCCCTAATGATGGATAGATTGTAATACCACTTTCCTCCACTAGAGTGAGTAGTGAGCTACTGAGTCACCAGGCCAGTTCTTTCCTCTTTTCATTCATGTGTATGCACGGGAAGAACTACAGACACAACAATGTCTGCAGCAGAACCACTATCATAAACACCTCCGAAGGCCAACAGTATGAAACAATAATAAACACCAAGTAATAAAAACAAGAAAAACCAGAGTCAGGGTCGATTTCCTCTTGTGGAGGGAGTGCAAGTCCATTTATGATCTGTGAGTTTAATCATCTTTTTATTTAATCTCCTGAGACCCAGCAATTCATTTTGTAGTCTGTAGTGGACAAGTTTCCCAGCTTTACCTTTTTTTTTTATTTACTTATTTATTTTTTAAATGTCCACTGAAAAGGAAAATAAATAGATAAATACAATTTTTTTTAAAAATCTGAAAAACTGTTGCATGATGCGGTTTCTAATGAAGGCAATTATTAAATGTAAAATGGCGAAAATGTTTACTTACTGGGTCTCAGGAGGTTAAGCCCATGAGTATACGTGAGTAAGTTTCTAAGCAAGTAAGTAAGTTTGTAAGTAAGGACACTCTTGAAAAATAGATTTTTAATCTCAATGAGCTTTTTTCCTGGTTAAATAAAGTTTATAATTATTAGTATTATTATTATTATTATTATTATTATTATTATAATACATTTGATGCATTATTTTACATGAAAGGCAAAATTTGGAGTCATCATTATTTATAGGTTTTAATGACAGTATTTTACTGGTCCAGCCGACATGATGTAAAATCAGGCTGCATGTGACCCCTGGGGTGTAAGAAAATATTGGTATCGCGATATTTCACTTCCCAATACTGTATCGATATTAAAAAGTACTGTATCGATATTTTTAGGTGTTCATTCAAATGCAGACATGGTAGAGGTTCATTTTTGTTTTTTGTTTTTCAAGCTCTTTTATTTCTATATTCACAAGGATTTTGTTCTGTTGTTTGTATTCGACAAAAGTCGTACTGTGATATTGCAGGTCCTAAATGTAGTTTTTTGAAATTGATACTGCTGTTTTGTTAAATAATGGATAATTCAAGCATCCTAAAAGCACTTTTTACTGTCTGAAAGAGGCAGATAGTTTTTTTTTTTTTTTTTTTTTTTTTTTTTTTTTTTTTTTTTAAATTGGAAATGCACAAAAATAATGTTCTGATGTTGGATGATTCAGGAAATGAAGACTATGTATTCTTTTCGCAATAGAATATGAAGATTTAAGCAGGATCTTAAGCTGTAATGTCTGTAAAACATTATTTATAGATTTATTTATGTGCTTTTTTTTTTTTGTACTGGTAAAGCCGCATGTTAATGTATCCAAATGCTGCACTCTAAGTTTTTCCAGGAAATAATTGTTTTTAAAAAAGACACAAAACAAAAAATATCGCCTTGTTAACAGTATCGTGATATATCATGATACACTGTATTGTTATCCTAGTATTGTGATTTGTATCGCCAGATTCTTGCCAATACACCCATACGTATGATTGTTAAGGTTGATATTTATACTCTAAACAATCCTGTTTAATTTTTTAAGTCTTTTTTTAAATTTTATTTTATTTATAAGCAGGTTTATTTGCGTCAATGTAAAAAAAAAAAAAGTACAAAAAAAACAACAACATAGAAGTATAGGGTGGTCCATTTGTAGTGTTTAGTAAAACTCGTCTTTAACTTATTTTGGCAAAAAATTATCAGACTGACATATAAAAAAAAAATCAATTGTATACTTTAAAACTAAGCAGGTTTATTTGTGTCAATGTAAAAAAAAATAAAAATGTAAAACTAGAAGTAAAGGGTGGTCCATTTGTAGTGTCTAGTAAAACTCATCTTGCACTTTTTTTTTTGGCAAAAAATTATCAGCTTGACATAATTATAATAATAGAAATCAATTGTAAACTTTAAAACTATGCAGGTTTATTTGTGTCAATGTAAAATAATAATAATAATAATAATAATAATAATAATAGTAATAGTAATACAAGTAAAGGGTGTTCCATTTGTAGTGTTTAGTAAAATTCGTCTTTAACTTTTATTTTTTTTGGCAAAAAACAATAATAGAAATCAATTGTAAACTTTAAAACTAAACAGGTTTATTTGCATCAATGTAAAAAAAAAACAACAAAACAAACAAAAAAGTAAAAATAGAAGTATAGGGTGGTCCATTTGTAGTGTTTAGTAAAACTCGTCTTTAACTTTTTTTTGGCAAAAAATGATCAGATTGACATGATAATCATAGAAATCAATTGTAAACTTTAAAAGTAAGCAGGTTTATTTGTGTCAATGTAAAAAAAAAAAAAAATAGAAGTAATGGGTGGTCCATTTGTAGTGTTTAGTAAAACTGGTCTGTAACTTGTGTGTGATTTCAGATAATCATCTAAACTTGTGTGTGATGTCAGATAATCATATAAACTTGTGTGTGATTTCAGATAATCATAATAATCATATAAACTTGTGTGTGATTTCAGATAATCATCTAAACTTGTGTGTGATGTCAGATAATCATATAAACTTGTGTGTGATGTCAGATAATCATAATAATCATATAAACTTGTGTGTGATTTCAGATAATCATAAACTTGTGTGTGATTTCAGATAATCATAATAATCATCTAAACTTGTGTGTGATTTCAGATAATCATCTAAACTTGTGTGTGATTTCAGATAATCATAATAATCATCTAAACTTGTGTGTGATGTCAGATAATCATAAAAATCATATAAACTTGTGTGTAATGTCAGATAATCATCTAAACTTGTGTGTGATGTCAGATAATCATAATAATCATCTAAACTTGTGTGTGATTTCAGATAATCATCTAAACTTGTGTGTGATTTCAGATAATCATCTAAACTTGTGTGTGATTTCAGATAATCATAAAAATCATATAAACTTGTGTGTGATTTCAGATAATCATATAAAATTGTGTGTGATTTCAGATAATCATATAAACTTGTGTGTGATTTCAGATAATCATATAAACTTGTGTGTGATGTCAGATAATCATATAAACTTGTGTGTGATTTCAGATAATCATAAAAATCATATAAACTTGTGTGTGATTTCAGATAATCATATAAACTTGTGTGTGATTTCAGATAATCATTAAAATCATATAAACTTGTGTGTGATTTCAGATAATCCTAAAAATCATATAAACTTGTGTGTGATGTCAGATAATCATATAAACTTGTGTGTGATGTCAGATAATCATAATAATCATCTAAACTTGTGTGTGATTTCAGATAATCATATAAACTTGTGTGTGATGTCAGATAATCATAATAATCATCTAAACTTGTGTGTGATTTCAGATAATCATATAAACTTGTGTGTGATGTCAGATAATCATAATAATCATCTAAACTTGTGTGTGATGTCAGATAATCATATAAACTTGTGTGTGATGTCAGATAATCATAATAATCATCTAAACTTGTGTGTGATTTCAGATAATCATCTAAACTTGTGTGTGATTTCAGATAATCATCTAAACTTGTGTGTGATGTCAGATAATCATAATAATCATCTAAACTTGTGTGTGATTTCAGATAATCATCTAAACTTGTGTGTGATTTCAGATAATCATCTAAACTTGTGTGTGATTTCAGATAATCATCTAAACTTGTGTGTGATTTCAGATAATCATATAAACTTGTGTGTGATTTCAGATAATCATATAAACTTGTGTGTGATTTCAGATAATCATATAAACTTGTGTGTGATTTCAGATAATCATATAAACTTGTGTGTGATTTCAGATAATCATAAAAATCATATAAACTTGTGTGTGATTTCAGATAATCATAAAAATCATATAAACTTGTGTGTGATTTCAGATAATCATAAAAATCATATAAACTTGTGTGTGATTTCAGATAATCATCTAAACTTGTGTGTGATTTCAGATAATCATCTAAACTTGTGTGTGATTTCAGATAATCATCTAAACTTGTGTGTGATTTCAGATAATCATCTAAACTTGTGTGTGATTTCAGATAATCATAATAATCATATAAACTTGTGTGTGATTTCAGATAATCATATAAACTTGTGTGTGATTTCAGATAATCATAAAAATCATATAAACTTGTGTGTGATTTCAGATAATCATATAAACTTGTGTGTGATTTCAGATAATCATAAAAATCATATAAACTTGTGTGTGATTTCAGATAATCATCTAAACTTGTGTGTGATTTCAGATAATCATAATAATCATCTAAACTTGTGTGTGATTTCAGATCATCATAATAATCATCTAAACTTGTGTGTGATTTCAGATCATCATCTAACCTTGTGTCTCTGTTCAACTGTTGATTTGGGCTGAATTGGTTCAAGGTGTGGCTGTTTGATTGACAGCTGTTGGAGCAGCCGTGGTTCAGACTGATCACCAAACTGTTCCCAAAATGTAGCACAAACACAACACGCGTGTTTTCAGGATGAAACCAGTGAACCCAGTGTGTGGAGTGGATCCCAGTGTCCGTGTTTCCAGAATGTTCTCTCTCTCTCTCTCAGTTAAAGGTATCCCATCACCTGACCTGTGTTGTGCGGATGCAGCAGCTGTTTTTGCACTCACCGTGTTCTTCTTCTGCACCATTTTATCCAGTTTTTTGGCGATTCTCTCCACTTCCTGGTTCTTGGCCATGTTCAGCGGGTTTGAGTTCCTCTGCAGCGGAGAAAGACCTCCACTGAAATGGAAGAAAACTCTCCACACTAGTCCTTCTCCTCTCTTCTCTGTCTCTGTCTTCACTCCCAGCTGCGCCTCACTCCCGTTTGTTGTTGTGCGGCACCGCGGAATTCTGGGAGTTGTAGTTTTATCTGCAGCTCTGGTCTACCTTGTAGGCCAAAGGTAGCAAACATGCGGCCCGGGGGCCAAAACTGGCCCGCCAAAGGGAACCAGTAAAATACTGTCATAAAAAAGTGTAAATAACGAAAACTACATATTTTTCTCTTTGTTTTTAGTGTAAAAAAAAAAGTAAAATTGCACAAAAATGTTAACATTTACAGACTAGCCTTTTACAAAAAATGTGAAAAACCTGAACAAATATGAACAACCTTAAATATCTTAAGACAATTAAGAGTAATTTTACCAATATTCTGTCTGTTATTAAATGTTTTGTGAGTTTGTAGATCCACTGTGATCTGTACATTGTAATGAACATGTAAAAATGAGAAGCTGAGGTCAAATAATGGCATAAATTGTTAAAATTGCACTTTTTTTCTTAATAAATTTCATTTTGGTCATGGTTTGTTCATGTTTTTCCATATTTTTTTAAAAGATAGTTTGTAGATGTAGAAATTTTGATAATATAATCTTACTTTTTTCACTCTAAAACACAGGTGTCAAACATGCGGCCCGGGGGCCAAAACTGGCCCGCCAAAGGGTCCAATCCGGCCCGCGGGATGAATTAGTGAAATACAAAAATTACAGTGAAGATATTAACAGTCAAGGATGTCGAAATAAATTTAGTTTAATTCCATCTAAAGTGGGTCAGACCAGTAAAATACTGTCATAAAAAAGTGTAAATAACGAAAACCACATATTTTTCTCTTTGTTTTTAGTGTAAAAAAAAAAAGTAAAATTGCACAAAAATGTTAACATTTACAGACTAGCCTTTTACAAAAAATGTGAAAAACCTGAACAAATATGAACAACCTTAAATATCTTAAGAGAATTAAGAGTAATTTTACCAACATTCTGTCTGTTATTAAATGTTTTGTGAATTTGTAGATCCACTGTGATCTGTACATTGTAATGAACATGTAAAAATGAGAAGCTGAGGTCAAATAATGGCATAAATTGTTAAAATTGCACTTTTTTTCTTAATAAATTTCATTTTTGTCATGGTTTGTTCATGTTTTTCCATATTTTTTTTAAAAGATAGTTTGTAGATGTAGAAATTTTGATAATATATTCTTACTTTTTTTTCCTCTAAAACATAGAAATTAGACATACAAATTTTGGAATTGATATTATTTATGTATTATTATGTAATTATTTTAATGATCCGGTCCACTTCAGGTCATATTGGACTGTATGTGGCCCCTGAACTAATATGAGTTTGACACCCCTGGTCCAGGTTGTCAAAATCATTTTGGTTCAGGTTCCACATACAGACCAATGTAAAGTAAAAAGTAAAAAATAACAACACAATAACCCATAAATAATGACAACTACAAATTTTCTTTGTGAAAAATTACGTGGAAAAAATTGAAGTGAAAAAAATAACATTACACTGTGAAAATATTTACATTTACAAAGCTATTCTTTCACAATAAAATGCAAATGAATACATAAATAAAAACAAAGATGAACAACCCGAAATGTGCAATTTGAACAATATTCTGCCTGTTACTAAATGTTTTGTGGATTTATGGATCCACAGTGATCTGCAGTTGTGTTAATAATAAGAGATGTAATATTGTAGAAATTGTTCAAATTTAGTTCCAAACTCCAAAATTTTAACAATATTCTGCCTGTTACCAAATGTTTATGTAACATTGTGTGTAAATGTACATGTATAAATAGTAAGTTGAGGTATAATATTGTTAAAATTGCAGTAATTTTTCAAATGAAATTTCTGCTTTTTCAGGTTATTCACATCTCTTTTTTGGCAAAATGTAAATATTTTCATAATTTAATTAAATTTTTTTTTTTTTTTGTACTAAAACAAAATGAAAAACATTGATTTGTCTTTATTTATAGGTTATTAAGTCATTATTTTTCTGGTCTGGCCCACTTGAGATCAAATTGGGCTAAATATGGCCCCTGAACCAAAATGACTTTGACACCCCTGTTGTAGGCCAAAGGTAGCAAACATGCGGCCCCGGGGCCAAAACCAGCCCGGTAAAGGGTCCAATCTGGCCCCTGGGATGAATTTGTGAAATGCAAATATTATAATTCACCAATAAAACTCATGGAGGTGGATCAATGACAATGGTTCTAGACACTTGGTTTATGTTCAGTTAACGATAGATTTTACTAAAAAAGTCACTTTTTCTCAAGTTTTCTCTGCTTTTAGTATGATAACCCTCAAATGTAATCTCAGGATGATGATTAAAGTACATGATCACTAAAATAAATAATGGAAAATACTTGATTTTTACAGAAATAAATGCAACATGGAGAGGAAAATAATATGAGAAATGGTAAGAAAACACTTATGAAAGGTGAAATTGAGAAAAAAAATGTATTTGGGAACTAATATAAAAGTAGCAGTGGGTCTTTATGGGTTAATATACTCAGTGCCAATGAAAACGCAGCACTTGAATGTGTTTTATTGTTCCTGAGCTGCATCAATATGTTTAAGTTTCACCTGTATAATATAATCCCAGACAGTTTCTTAACAACCTGAGACGGGTTGAGCTATTGTCACGCTTGAATGAACTTGTCTGCATTCATAAGACTTGTTTTTCTCATTGCTCAACAATGAACTGCTCAACTTAAGGAATTGTGGTCAGTTAAGGAGTGGTCATGTTCTGTATATAAAGACAAGCTGAAAAGCACCAAAATCATTTGCAATAACTCAGCGATGCCTAGACTGACACGTGACCAAAGATGCCATGCTATGGGGCTCCTGGAGGCCGGAATCTCTGCTCGGCAGGTGGCGCGCCGTTTTGGATGCAATGTGTCCACCATAGTCAGGATGCAACAGAGGCATGAAGAAACTGGCTCAACTGCACACAGACCTGGTCCTGGACGAGCACGTGACCACGCCACAGCAGGATCGCTACATTGAGCTGACTTTTGGTTTTGGGGGTCCTTGAGTTTCTTTCTTTATCCTTATTTTTTGTCAACAAATTAGGATGTGATTTCTTATTTTTACTGTATAGAAATGGCCTATGATTAATTCCAAAGAGCTTATGGAATAAAAATCCTCATCGATTTAAAAAAATATAAGAATCTTCAAGTGTTGCGTTTTCATTGGCACTGAGTATACAGACCTGATCAAAATCTTAAGACCAGTTGAAAAATAGCTAGAATTTACCTTTTGCACATTTGGATCTTAATGAGGTTTTAAGTAGAGCTACAATATACAAAAGCAAGAAGGGGGAGTGAGACAAAAAGCACTTTGAAAAAGTAATTTATTGAAAACAACAAGTAAACTGAAATAGGCTGTTTATCAGCTGATCAAAAGTTTAAGACCATCGCTAAAAAAATGACAAAAACTCTCCAAACCAGAACAAAAAATGTTCTCAGTAGGACTCAGTAATGAGTAGCTCCACCGTTCTTGTTAATCACTTCAAAAATTCGTTTGGGCATGCTTGATGCGAGTGTTTCCAGGAGGCTGGTGGGAAAATTGCTCCAAGTGGTGAAGATGGCTTCACGAAGGGCATCAGCTGTCTGGAACTGATGGCCATTTTTATAAACTTCACTTGCCATCCATCCCCAAATGTTCTCTATGGGATTTAAATCAGGGGAACATGCGGGATGGTCCAAAAGAGTGATGTTATTCTCCCTGAAGAAGTCCTTCGTCAAGCGAGCTTTGTGAACTGCAGTGTTGTCCTGTTTTTAAACCCAGCTGTTACCACACAGACGAGGGCCCTCAGTCATGAGGGATGCCCGCTGCAACATCTGCACGTAACCAGCCGCCGTTTGACGACCCTGCACCACCTGAAGCTCCAGTGTTCCACTGAATGAAAAAGCACCCAGATCATGATGGACCCCCCTCCACTGTGCTGGGTAGAAAACATCTCAGGTGGGATCTCCTTGTCATGCCAGTAACGTTGGAAGCCATCTGGACCGTCAAGGTTACATTTTTTCTCATCAGAGAATAAAACTTTTTTCCACCTTTCAATGTCCCATGTTTGATGCTCCCTGGCAAAGTCTAAACGGGCAGTTTTGTGGCATTGTAGGAGAAGAGGTCTTTGAATTCGTTTTTTGTTTTTGAAACCCTTTTCCCGCAGATGTCGTCTGATGGTTATTGCGCTGCAGTCGGCACCAGTAAGAGCTTTAATTTGGGTCGAGGACCGCCCTGTGTCTTGACGGACAGTCAATTGGATCCTCCGGCTCAGCGCAGGTGTCATTTTTTTGGGTCTACCACTTGACTTTTTTGTTCCATAATGCTCAGGATCTGTCAAAAAATTTAGAATGACTGTCTTACTGCGTCCAACCTCAGCAGCAATGGCACGCTGCCAGAGGCCTCGCTTATGCAGCTGGACGATCCGACCACGTTTAGAAGAGAAAGCTTCTTAGCTTTAGCCATCAGGAGGGCATGACCGTGTGAATGCCCGACAGAAAATGAGAATTTTGAGCAGATTTTGGCTTTTATAGCCTGCGGTCTTAAACTTTTGATCAGCTGATAAACAGCCTATTTCAGTTTACTTGTTGTTTTCAATAAATTACTTTTTCAAAGTGCTTTTTGTCTCACTCCCCCTTCTTGCTTTTGTATATTGTAGCTCTACTTAAAACCTCATTAAGATCCACATGTGCAAAAGGTAAATTCTAGCTATTTTTCAACTGGTCTTAAGATTTTGATCAGGTCTGTATCTGTCACAAACTGGACATTATTTTTTGGTAGAACATAAGAACAGCTTAAAAAAAAAGAGAAATAAAATTACAAGACAGGATAATAAATCAGCAAATTACTTTAAATATCCTAGGTATGATTTAACCCTTTCATGCATTAATTGTGAGAACTTTAGTCAAGATTTTTTTCTTCAGTGTTTTTATTCCTCCTTAGGCATGAAAAAAAACAATGCGATCAAGGTTTTTTTTTCTTCTGTGGAGTTTCAAAAACATCCATGCATTTAATTTTTTGAAGTAAAGAAACATATGTTTAAAACCCAATATCAGAGAGAGATATGAAAACAATGAAATAAAAACATGTTTAATGCTGCTAATCTGATGTCTTCTCACATTTTAACATATTCTAACGCTATTAATTCCTCACTTCATCGAGATAATGTGCAAAAAAAAAAAACCTTCTTGTCTAACAAATAACAATTGATTTACACTCAAACATGTTAGTACAGATCAGGTTTATCAAGAACAGCAAAGTTAGAGTAATGGTGTGAATATCAGGATATGAGATGATGTGTAAGTGTCCACTGTGTTGGCTGATATGGAACTAAAACAACTAAACCCATGAATATACAAGAGAACAGCTGGAAAATAACTGTCCACTGGAGTGACTTATGCATGAAAGGGTTAATAGTGTGACAAGAAATCCACAGAAATGCAGTGGTCAGTGCCCCTACAGATGTATTTACTGTATTTGTCCTCTAGATGTCAGTGTTGTCAGGATATTACTCTACAGTGTGTATACATGAACAGGGGGAATTCCTGAAAATCATGCATCGTTATGTGTTTTTACAGAATATTTCATCCAACATTATGACAAATATGTTGTTTTTTTGGTGTTTAGTGTTTGAACCCATGTATTGGCAAAAAACAAATCAGTCAAATAAGGAATGAAATGTTTTGTTAACAGATCGGAAATGTCCTCTTGTGCTAAGAAATCTCCAGAATATGAAAATCTAAGCTTCATCATCTTTGACATTATTTCCATACATTCAGAGGAGGTGGATTTCATCAGTACATGATTAAAACAGAACATTAGACAGGTATTACAAATAAAACAATAAAGAAAATGAACTGAAAAAAGTAAGATACTGGAGATACTGTGACAGCTGGAGTGTATTTGTATGGTATTTATATCTTGTATAGATTCTCCAGAGGACAATGGATGAAGCAGAGGTCAACATTATAACAGCTGCGCATTAAATTCTATGGAAAACTTCTGTAAAGGGGCTGTATGTGATATTTCTATATAAAATATTCAAACATTATCATTAGTTTTATGTTGTGTTTTTTGAGTTTTTTATATTTTTATGTTTAATATGTTAGGTAGAATATACACTTTGTCTTTTAATTCCACTTTCTTTTTAATCTAACTTATTTTTAGCTATTTACACTCTATATTTATTTATTTATTGCTGATGTGGTACACTGTAAGCCCAGAAGTTGTATTTACCTAAATGCTTTAATGACAATGCACTTAAATGATTTAAGTTTAATGACATTACTATAAAATGTTACGTATATTCTATTAATTTGTAGATATAGTTGAAAGTACGAAAAAGTTTAAGTTGAATGGATTTAAATCATTAAGTTTTAGTCATGACCACACCTTTTTATCTCCGCATTGCATTGTGGGTATTGGGCATGTTGTTGAAAATGTGTTATTTTTCTGTGCAGGAGTTCAGCGGGGTTGTGGTGTTAGTGTTAATTTGGACTTAATGTGTGTATGGCAATGTTTATTGGCCTTTTTGTGTTTGTTTTTGTATTTTTATACAGCTGCACCATGAGTCAGAGCCATAGGAAGAACAACAGATTTCCTGTTCATCTAAGACTGTTTCTGTATATTAGAAAACTTAATGTTTTGTCAAATTAAAAGCACCTCCTGTACTAGTAAATGACAATGAGCCAACCTCCATCCAAGGTACAATATGTAAAGTTCAATTATTATACAGAGTGGGGAAGCAAAATTTACAATGAACATTTAGTTGTTTTTTCTCAGCAGGCACTACGTCAATTGTTTTGAAACCAAACATATATTGATGTCATAATCATACCTAACACTATTATCCATACCTTTTCACAAACTTTTGCCCATATGAGTAATCAGGAAAGCAAACGTCAAAGAGTGTGTGATTTGCTGAATGCACTCGTCACACCAAAGGAGATTTCAAAAATAGTTGGAGTGTCCATAAAGACTGTTTATAATGGAAAGAAGAGAATGACTATGAGCAAAACTATTACCAGAAAGTCTGGAAGTGGAGGAAGCAACAAAAAACGTACCAAAGCTTTTATTAAAGCTCTCAAATCCAAAATCCTAAAGGATCCAACCAAATCCATGAGAAAAATGGCAATTGAACTTGAGGTAGACAACAAGAGCGTTAGAAATGCAGTAAAATATGATTTGAAGTTAAAATCTTACACAAGAACACCAACACACTTGTTGACAACAGCAACAAATCCAACTTTAGTAATTTTTGGGAATCATGTTCATGGCCGCCTTCTAGCCCAGATCTAAACCCTCTGGATTCTGCTATTTGGGGCGTTTTAGAACATGCTACCAATAGAACATCACACAGCAATGTCGACTTTCTTAAAGATACTATTAAAGAAGAATGGGAGAAGTTGTCACCCGAATATTTGAGGAACACTTGCGCAAGTTTCAGGAAGCGTGTGAAGGCAGTTATTGAGAAAGAAGGAGGACACATAGAATAAAAACATTGTCTATTATGTACATTTTCTTGTGGCAAATAAATTCTCATGACTTTCAATAAACTAATTGGTCATACACTGTCTTTCAATCCCTGCCTCAAAATATTGTAAATTTTGCTTCCCCACCCTATACAAAGTACTTATATATGGCAAAAGACTTTAATTTAAATCAACTTGAAATTGAGTACAAAGAACTGATGATAGAAAGGCTAAAGACTATACAAAGCAATTGACATTGTGACAAATTTCACGTTAAATTAACTTGGCATTTAGTGAGTTGTACTTAAAATAGCAATTCAATTCAAATCAAGTATTTAAGTTTAATACACTCAAGTTTTCATTATTCACTACTTACATTTTTTAAGGTAACCGGTTTACTCAAATTTTTAAAGTAAACTCAACTTATCCGGTCTTACAGTGTATGACTGTTTCTGTGGAGTGGTGACCGTATTTTAAATTTCCCCTTGGGGGTTAATAAAGTAAATCTATCTATCTAGTCCAGGGGTGGGCAACCTGTGGCTCCGGGGTCACATATGGCTCTTTAGCATCTCTCTATGGCTCCTCTGGTCAAAAAACATAAGGAACATTTTGAAATGAACTGAATGAGTCATTACTTTTTAACACTGTTATAAGCCTAAATCTATTCTAACTTTGTCCATCTGCAAAAATACACAGGCTTTACACGGAATAAAAACATTTTTTTGATAGCATAAAAACCAAAATGGATTATTTTCTTGCCAAATTAAACACAAGATTTTCACAAATATATGATTTTCACTTGGAACCAAATTTCAGCATCTTTCGAACACTGATGTCCATCCTACATCAGTATATAAGTCCAACATGATTAACAAACCCAAGATCCCAACTTTGTGACGTTGCATATGTGTGTCTATAGTGTTGTGTGTTTTGTACTTATGGTACTTTTTCAACCTTGTCTCCAAAATTCTGTTCATATACACAGTAAATAAACATTTAATGGCCATAGTTTTAGTAGTAGTTGTAGTTTATTTGATCGTTAATTACTTTAAACAACAAACAAAAACAACATATCCATTGTTCTATATACAATACAACCGAAAGGGTTTAGGCTGAAGTTAAGACTTATTTTGCCGAACCCTATTTACAATTAACAATAATAATAATAATAATAATAATAATAATAATAATAATAATAATAATAATAATAATAATAATAATAATAATAATAATAATAATAACAACAACAACAACAACAACAACAACAACAATAATAATAATAATAATAATAATAATAATAATAATTAAAACTGCAAGCGGTGTTAAGGCCCTCACCCTCCCACGCGACCGCCTCCCCACGCAACCGCTGAGGCCACCGACAGCGAGAGGACGCTATATCGTGGCTTTGATCCGGCATTCTGCGAGATAAGCACAGTTTTATACTTCTGACAATGCCCGCTCAATCGCGAGCTCATCACAGCCACGCCCAACATTTGATCAAAAATGTAAATGGTAACTTTTGATCACATGTGTGTAGGTGATTTTCACCCAGTTTGGTCTAAATTGGTTGTAAACCCTAGGAGGAGATGGTGAAAGTATGAGAGGTGGGATTTTGACAAAACCCCATTCTTTTCTATGGCACAGTTTTTGTGTTGTCATGGCAACGCAATTGTAAATAGGGGTGTGTCCTCATTGGCTTTTTGGTTCAGTTTGGCATGAGGGATATGTGTGCCAAATTTCTTGTTCCTATGTCGAAAAAATTTTTTGACTCCCATTCAAAAACTGTAGGGGGCGTGAGAGAGCCATTTTACGATCGAACTATACGAGTGACATATCATTGTGTTCAGGTTGTGATTCCGCACAAATGTTACATTGGGTCCAACTCAATCTGACACTCTGTGTGCGAGATATACACACTACTATACTTCTAAAAATGGCCGCTTATTTGTGAGGTCATCACAGCCACGCCCAACATCTGATCAAAAATGTAGGTGATAACTTTTGATCACACATGTGTGTAGGTGATTTTCACCCAGTTTTGTCCAAATTGGATGTAAACCCTAGGAGGAGATGATGAAAGTATGAGGGGTGGGATTTAAGAGGTCCACACTTCCACCCAATATGGCCGACTTCCTGTTGGGTTTAGGGCGGAGCCATAATGTAATTTTTTACTTGTCTTACCATGGCCTATGTCTGTACCAAGTTTCATGTTTGTACGTGGAAAAAAATTTGGGGAGGGCTTCCATCCGCGTAATGTATTTTGATTTTTGAGAGGGCGCCACTGAGTCATTTTACGAAATTTTTTTTGGGCGAGTTCACAAAAAATTCATTTTCGACGGGCTTGAATTTCGGTCAAATAAAATTGACTTTTCGTTAACGTTCAGGGGGTCAAATTTGCATGCAAAGCGGTGACAGAATAATAATAATAATAATAATAACGGAACCATGCAATTTTAATAGGCCCTCGCCGACATATGTATGTCTGGGCTCGGGCCTAATAATAGCTTTATTTATATAGCACCTTTTAAAACAAAGCTTACAAAGTGCTTTGACAAACAAGTAAAGGGCACAACAGCAGGATACAAGATGTAAGTAAAAACACTAAAATAGAAGCAACATAATAGGAGAGATGTGTACAACAATGCAGAAACAAGACACTTCGAATACATTAAATGAATCGGAATAAGGAGGGCACGGATAATGTAACATGATGCTGTTAAATCAATGCAAAAATAGAGGTGTGAGATAAAACAACATCATGTATGAGAATATAAACCAACAATCAAACAGGATAAGATTCAAATTTTTAAAAAAAATTAAAAATTAAAATTAAAATTAACACAA
Source organism: Sphaeramia orbicularis (assembly GCF_902148855.1). NCBI lineage: Eukaryota > Metazoa > Chordata > Actinopteri > Kurtiformes > Apogonidae > Sphaeramia > Sphaeramia orbicularis. The sequence goes on along the minus strand of NC_043963.1, from coordinate 17,444,175 downwards.
TGTTTCCACAAGAAAACCAACAAACAAAGAATTTTTTTTCAGTGTAACCATTGCTACATATATAACAGAAGAGAACACATATTTATTTTAATTCAGGTAAATCATGTCATTATCTTAACTACCAATATTGATCCTAGTCTTTTAAACAAGTAATTTCTTTAAGGCAAGGCAAAGCAAGTTTATTTGTATAGCACATTTCAGTAGCAAGGCAATTCAAGGTGCTTCACACAGGACATTGAAATACAACGACAAGGGAAAAAGAAACGCGTATAAAACATTATATAATAAACATGTAAAAGGTGATTAAAAACAGCAAGTAAGAAAACAACACATACAATCCAAAAATATAAAAACACACATATTAAAGTAAGAGTTGCAGTGCAGAGTTTCGAAAGAGAATATAAAATGTAAAAAGTCAAAAGCCGTTTAGTCCAAGGCAGCAGTGAACAGGAGAGTCTTTAACCTGGACTGAAAAGAACTCAGACTCTCAGCAGACCTGATATTTTCTGGTAGTTTGTTCCAGACATATGGAGCATAGAAACTGAATGCTGATTCTCAATGTTTAGTTCTGACTTTTAGAACACAGAGCAGACCTGCACCAGATGACCTGAATGGTCTGGATGGTTCATACTGGCCTAGAAGGTCTCTGATGTATTTTGGGCCTAAACCATTCTGTGCTTTAGTCAATCCTGAGCTCTATATTTTTGAATAATAGTTAATTTGTACATTTTTTTTTAAAGTTTAAAAGTGACCATGTTTGAATAAAGATACACAAAGACATGACACACAATGACACAATGTATTTATTAATAATTGATCCAAATGTTTTTCTATTTTTTTTCCCTAATCCCATTCACTTCACTGTCTAAACCAGTGTTTTTCAACCTTGGCGTCAGGACCCCACGTGGGGTCGCCTGGAATTCAAATGGGGTCATCTGAAATTTTAAGTAATTGATATGAATAAAAAAAGAAAAAAGAAACTTAAATAAAAAATATATGGTGAGTTGACAGAGACAATCCCAATCCATAAAAGACATGACAAACGGTGAAGCTGAAGCTGAAGCACTGTGGTACTGTTTATCTGTCAAATGTTCGTTGTGGTCGGTTTCAGATGCTGCAGCTCTTTCATAATTCATAGTTTGAGTTCTTGTTTGTTCAGTGTTAACTGTCAGCCTTGTAAATCCAAGCTGGACTGACTGCACATATCCTGACCAAGGAAAATCAAATTCTCCCTTTTATGCAGTAATCTACACCTGGCTTTTCTGCCTCCGTTCATAATAATATACATTATATAGACTAAATGTCGTCTAAAATTAACGTTTATTTGCAACATAGCATAGAAAACTATTACATGATCAAAAACAAATTAATTTTAGCAAAAACAATGTCTCCGTTCTGAATGTCTGGGGTCGCCAGAAATTTGTAAGTAAGTAAAGCTTTATTTATATAGCACTTTTTAAAACAACATGTTACAAAGTGCTTCACATAAAGGGGAGATAAATCAAATCAAATCAAATTTTAAGCCAATTTACAGAAACCCAACAGAATCCTCCAGGAGCAAACACTTATGACTGGTGACAGTGGTGAGGAAAAACTTCCCTTTAACAGCAGAAACCTCGAGCAGGCCCAGACTCCTGAAGGATGGACGTCTGCCTTGACCAGTTGGGGTTAAAGCGAGAAAGTAAAGGAGGAGAAAAGAGAGAGCGATAGAGATAGAGAGAGACTAGGGGGGCGGGGTGGAGAGGGGGGAGGTAGGTGGAGACACATGCACAAATAACTGAACTAGAACATGTATAGAACAGTATGATAAACACTATAGTAACTATATGGATAAGTGAGTGATGATGATAAAGGTGGAGAGAGGCAGGACCACAGCAGCAGGTCTAGAGATGATCTTAGGAAAACCTGTGAAGATCCAGGGAAAAACCGGTGATGATCCTGGGAAAACCTGTGAGGTGATAAAGCACAGAAACTCCAGGGAAGAAGTCAAGTCAGTAACATGAATTCACTGGGGCGTAAACAGAAGAGATTTAATGAAATGCTTGTTTATAAAAGTGAGTTTTTAAGAGTTGCTTGAAGGTGTCTATAGAATCTGATGATCTGATGTGATGGGGAAGACTATTCCAGAGGGTTGGGGTCAGAATTGCAAAAGCACGGTCGCCTTTTGTTGAGAAGTTGGAGCGGGGGGTCACGAGCCAAAAAAGGTTGGGAACCACTGATGTAAACCTATACTTTAGTTGGGATGCATACACTGAATGACACAGATCAAGCCCGGATTAACCATATGGGCAACTGGGCAATTGCCCAGGGGCCCGCGACCTCTGAAGGGCCCTGGGTAGCTCGGGCATAACAAAAATATCTGGTTATCTTTTGCTTATAAATGAAACTGTCTGCTGCCCGGAGCCATTGCACTGCACAGAAACCCTGCTCCTGCTGTCTGTGACTGTGAGCTGAGACCCTCTCCTCATTGGTCAGTCCAAAAAGCGAATCAGCGGTGACGCAAATCAACGTGCGTGCACTGAGCGGGATGTGAGACGTCAAGAACTATGCAACGTACGCGAATCAAAACATTGCAAACATGGAGAAGCAGCTAAGTGGGAGCGCCAAATGAAAATTAAAAAAGGAGAGGGACATTAAAAAAACTGAAAATTTAAAGAACATACCTAAAATAGGTCATTTCACATTGCACTTTCTTTAACTCTCTTGTTGAATTCTGAGGTGACAAGGGGATTTCTGTTTAAAATTCATATCTGATTCTATCAGATTATGTTTGTGTTTTGTCTGTGGGCTTTTTCTGACGATTCAATACATTTGTGTTGGCAAAAAGTGTTCTTAAATAAATACTGGACACTTTGGAAATGGTTTCTTATTTATTTTTTGTGAAAATGGAGGACACTTCCCTCTCTTTCTAATGTAGTGGATCAATTTTAGATTATACTGATGCTAATGTGTTTTGTTTTCATATCATCATATGCAAGTGAGTGGCCTTGACAAGAGGCTATAGTGGTGCACTTGTAGTTCTACGAGCATTTACACATTTGTACATCAAACTGCATTTGATGATAGTTAGATATTGAAGTATGAGGTATATTTACATATATTCCTGGAACTTATTCTGTATTTTGCCAGATTATAGGGATCCTGGGGTTGTGATGATGGGGCCCTTGAATATTGTTGCCCAGGGTACAATGAAGTGTTAATCTGGCCCTGACACAGATATAATACTGTATAATTGCAACTGCAGAAAAATGCAACCGCCTACTTATTTTTCTGGTGACTGGGTTAAAAAAACAAAAAAAAGAAGAAAAAAACACAGCTGTTTTTCATGTACACAGATGACAAACACCTTGAAATGCTCCAAATGAATGTGAATTTACTCCAGTCCTGGCTGACCAGACAGAGAAAAAAGGAAAAAGTTATTTACTGTAAGTGAAAGTGCCAAATTTTTTCTTGTAATGGACAACAGATTCTGCTGTTAAATAAACTTCCCCAGCCACAGTGATCCTCTCTGTCTCTCTCTAAATTTAAATCAGACGCTCTTCTGTGCGCTCGACACAAGTAAATAACCCTCGGTGAAACTTTTTTCCCCGTTTCTGTCATGAATTCTTGCTGCTTGAAGTTTCATCCAGCTGCAGAGCTGGCAGCTGCTCCGTCGTAGTGTTTACGATAGTCAAGAGAAATTCTGCAAGTGATGCTTGAAAAAACAAAAGCTGCCTCTTCCTCCTTCTCTTTTCCATGCTTTTGTCTCCGATCAACTGATGTATTTTTTTGTTCGTTTTTTATCCCACAATGTCTTCCCTCCTGATCAACATTAATACATGAGAACTGCCGATATACGTATATATAGTACCAGATGCTTTAAATTATTGCAAATCTTAACCAGAGATTGGCGCTGAATCAATATTGTACTGACCTGTTATTCAATATAAAATAAATGCCTAAACTTTCTGATAAATAATAATGTCAGTTCTTTCTGATTGTTGAGTCATGTTCCTCATCACAGTTTATGTGACTGGATGGAACAATGTCACATGATAACGCAACACAACAGTGTAACCCTGTTCTGTATGTGACCCACCTACTGTCTGACATTCTGCAATTCCACTCTACTGTGTATATGTAAATACGCATATAGTATGTGTATAGGTTTTCTTCTTCTTATTATTATTATTTTATATTGTTTTTTGCACTATCTTTAAGCATGCACACTTTTGCTTGCACTTTATTCTGTAAATCTAATCTAATTTAATCTAATCTAATTTAACCTAATCTAATTTAGCCTAATCTAATCTAACCTAATCTACTCTAATCTAGTTTAATCTAATCTAACCTAACCTAATCTAATGTAATCTAGTTTAATCTAATCTAATCTAATCTAATCTAATCTAATGTAGTTTAACCAAACCTAATCTAATCTAATCTAATCTAATCTAATCTAATTTAACCAAGCCTAATCTAATCTAATGTAATCTAGTTTAATCTAATCTAATCTAATCTAATCTAATCTAATGTAGTTTAACCAAACCTAATCTAATCTAATCTAATCTAATTAGATTTTTAGGAATTCGTAGACATTTTGTGGAGGGAGCATGTCTATGATGTCCAGATTTCATACAAATTGGAAGATTCATACAAACCCATCGTTTGTAAGAATCTTTGTGACCTAGGCATTAACGTTCTTTCCTTGAAAATGACAACATCCAGTCTCAGAAATGAAAAGAAAAACAAAAACAAAACAAAAAACAGGCGTTTTGGGTCAGGTTTTTTTTTTTTTTTTCCCATTTCTGTCTGGTAGTAACTTTCTTTTTATTGTTAGAAGGACAAAAAGCAAAAAATCAATCTCTTTTTTCAATTTAGTGTCTCTGTTTTGACACTGCAAAAGAAAAACACCCTGAAATTCCATTTTAATTCTTCTATTTTAAAACAAAAATCAATTAACCACAAGTTTTTCTTTTGTTCCTGAAAAGAAAATCCAATTAACAAAAGAGACACTGACCAAATTGAGCTAGATATTAGTTGGATTATTTATGTTTTCTTTAACTAAGATTATGTTTCTAATGGCAAACAGGCTTGATCAGATTATTCTTGGAAATAAAACTTCTTTACTAGAAACAAAGCAATTTTTACGTTCTTCTTTGAACAGTTTTTGGACATTAATGACCCCCTCACATAAAACAATTTGGAACAACTCATGAACACGACAGTCAGGATCTTATGGCGACAGTGGAAATGTGTCTCCTCCAGTGAAACCGTCTGATAAGTTGTTTCGTGTACAGCCTGCATTATTGTATAATATAATAATAAAAAAGTCTGAAGTTTTGCATTCAAGTTTACGACAGCAGGAAATGCTGGATCTACCCGACCTAGATCTATGAAGCTGTCCTTTCATGTGCTCCAGATCAATGAAACCTGCAGGAAGTCCCTCCTTCTGTTGATCTATTGACTCATTCAGACTCACCTCTGACGCCAGGAAGTGTTTCTCTACTTTAACTGGATCTATTGAGTCTCAGATATTGACCATCTGAAACAGGAAGCGTCCACTCACCTTCATCTGGAGCTGTTCATTTTAACCCTCGGCACCAGGAAGTGTCCTTTCTACTTACTGTAGATCTATGGCCGTGACCTCAGACAGGAAGTGTCCTCTCTGTTGGATGGATGGAGCCATTCTTATTTCCTTCAGAAAGCAGGCCAAGTATTGTGTGGAGCCGATCTGATCGTAAATGAGTCCGCTGAGGATTCGTCACCAAATTCTCTGCTGGCGAACGCTAGTGACGAACTGAATTATTTAGAGAGTAATTAATTACGGAGAAATATAGATCAGATGTTGGTGAGGTGCACAATTAAAGCCAGACCTCATGAACATGTAGTGACGTTCTGAACAAACCGAACAGGAATATAAGTCAAGAACATAATTACTATGATGCATCTTATATCTTATGTTCTGATTAAACCATGGGCTGGAGGAGTGGATTCACATCATTTATGACATTTTTAAGATGGAAAGATTTACTTTTACTGTAAGACTACAACAAGGTTTGTTTTTGAGAAGATGGGAAAGATCGATTAGGTACGTCACACCAGTTCAACCATTGTTTATCTAAAACCGGTGGCGGCTGCTGGTCTTTCAGACAGGGGAAGCTCATTGTCGGCTTACATCAAAAAAATTGTCAAGTTATTTAAATGTAAATTCAGCCCTCCGTTCCATTTTAAGAAAATGGTCAGTGACCTTTTCGTACCAAGTAGGCGCCTTTTCCAGGGACTTAATAGCTAGTTCACTCCGACCTAGCCAACAGTATGACTGATTTAACTATCTACAAAACGATATTAACCCTTTCATGCATACTGGTCACTCCAGTGGACAGTTCTTCTCCAGCTGTTCTCTTATACAGGGTGGGGAAGCAAAATTTACAATATTTTGAGGCAGGGATTGAAAGACAGTGTATGACCAATTAGTTTATTGAAAGTCATGAGAATTTATTTGCCACAAGAAAATTTACATAATAGAAAATGTTTTTATTCTATGTGTCCTCCTTCTTTCTCAATAACTGCCTTCACACGCTTCCTGAAACTTGCGCAAGTGTTCCTCAAATATTCGGGTGACAACTTCTCCCATTCTTCTTTAATAGTATCTTCCAGACTTTCTCGTAATAGTTCTGCTCATAGTCATTCTCTTCTTTCCATTATAAACAGTCTTTATGGACGCTCCAACTATTTTTGAAATCTCCTTTGGTGTGACGAGTGCATTCAGCAAATCACACACTCTTTGACGTTTGCTTTCCTGATTACTCATATGGGCAAAAGTTTGTGAAAAGGTATGGATAATAGTGTTAGGTAGGATTATGACATCAATATATGTTTGGTTTCAAAACAATTGACATAGTGCCTGCTGAGAAAAAACAACTAAATGTTCATTGTAAATTTTTCTTCCCCACCCTGTATATTCATGGGTTTTGTTGTTTTAGTTCCATATCAGCCGACACAGTGGCCACTTATGCATCATCCCATAATGCACTGTAATTCATACCATTACTGTAACTTTGCAGATCAGGTTGATAAACCTGATCTGCAGTAACATGCATTAAATCAATTGCTAATTGTTATTAGACTGTAATCAACAGTTTGCTTAATCAAAAAGGTTTTTTTTTTTTGCACATTGTCTGCATGAAGTTAGTAATAACTAGTATTACAGTATGTTAAAATGTGAGAAAACGTCAGACTATCTGCATGAAAAATGTTTTTATTTCATAGTTTTCACTCAGTTTATCACTATCTGATGATGGGTTTTAAATACATGTTTTTTTGCTTCAAAAATTGGTGTCCAGCTGAGTGGACATTTTTGTAACTCCATGAAAAATAGGTTCATAAAAAAAATGTCAATTGCGTTGTTTTTTTCATGCCTAAAGAGGAATAAAAACACTCAGGAAAAAAAACTCAACTACGGTTCTCATAATTCATGCATGAAAGGGTTAAACTCAACCAAGAAATGATTAAATTATGTAACTGAAACAAGAAAACGTTGAAATTATGTTAAATTGAAAAAAGGAAGTCCAATGAGTGTGCTTTATTTACAGTGCAAGACATGAACAAGTAATTTCGTAGTGGGTTCTCTCTCGATTTCACAGCAGAATGCGCGACGGTATTAAACTGAACTGTCAGTGAAGGAGTAGATCTCAAAATAGCTGTCAATCAAATGGGATTCAACCTTTCGACTGATCCTCCAATCACCACGTGGAAGCCCGGCGTCCAGCCCAGCCGAGCTCCGCCCACAGCTCCATACACCCCCAGAGACCCTGAGCATCCGGGGGCGGGACAACATCGTGGCATTTATCCAATTACCGTCCAGTTTTGAGGCAATGCACTGAGCACAGAAGTGACAACAGCTCGTGGATCTCAGCATCTCCCCAGTTTGACATCTTTCTGGTTGCGTTGATGTGTTTGCTTACTGGACATGGTCAGCGCTCATTTTTAACCCTCCGGTATCCCGTTCAGCACGGCCCTTACTAAGCACCAAGTGTGCCTTTTTCGCACACTTGTGGAATAATGTCAAAAAAATTTTCATACAGTTTGTTTTTCATTCTTTTACACTTTTTTTCTGTTTCATCAACTTGAGCTGTGAATAAAAATACCAAATACTCAATAACTGCCACATTTTTTAACCCTTTAAATGCCATGTTTGTAATGTAAACAAACCATTTTTTTGGATGCAAAAAAGAAAAAAAAAAAAAAAATTTCAATATACTACATAAAAAGTGGATCACATATTATTTGATTTTTTCATCCTGGCATATGTCAGTGATTAACTCCAACATTGGTTAATTTGCATTATTATTTTTGGTGCTAGGTCAAATATTCAAAAATACTAGCATCTGTCACCAAGTGTGCATAAAATGCACACCTATAAATCAAACTATTAAATATTATATATTGATTTATTTTTCTGCTCTAATTTGATTTTATTTTTGTAAATCAAGGTCAGCCCTAATCATACATATCAAATGGAAGAAATGGTGCGTTTTAGGCACACTTGGGAGACAGATGCTAGTCTTGTAATTTTCTTTTGTTTACAATGTGTACATTTTAGTTGGTGGCCAGAATTTTAAAGATCATGCAAAAATGAACAACTTTTGAATTCTAACCTTATTTAAATTGTGAAAAATAATATGAAGTTTTTTAAAACGAAGTGCAAAGTGTGCATAAAAGGCGCACCCGGATACCGGAGGGTTAAATACCCCCGGCACATGGAATACGTCATCAAAACATCATACCTTGGTTGTGGAACGAAGGGTGTTCTTTTTACATAGCATTCCAGAGTCATGATTCTGCTTTTATCATGCTTCTGTTACTACGTCAAGAGGTGTCACAAAGCTGCGATATTTGGTCCCACCATTTTGTTTTTACACAGACGTCGTTCTGGAAATCAAGGTAAAATAGTCACATAATAGAAGTCTTGTGTAAAAGGGGTTTAAAAAACACCTAGAAAAAACAAAAAACATGAAGCCATAATATGAATACTGAATGTTCAAGACCAAAAAGCATGTTTGAGCAAATGTAAAATAGTTGAACGTTTATTTTTGCAATCTCAAAAAGTTTTGTAATGGATATTTACAGTTGTTTCTGATAATAAATATGTTAAAACTTCAAGTCTGTTTTTTTTTTTTTTTTTTTCATTTTTACTAAAAAATGCTGCTTTAAGCATATACTATTCATAATAATGATAATTAATGGCCAGATATTGAAAGTGAAGTTCTTCCTGAAAACAAAGATGCAAAAGAGTGGTCAAAGAAGACATTTTCTGACACTTTTATTGCAAAGAAAACATGAAGACACCTTGGCAGCCTGTTATAATGGCAGTCTTAACTTCAACTTTTAAAAATCCGACAAAAAAATTCAATAAACTATATGAAACTGGTCTGTGCTATATAGATGTATTTGTAGTGTGGCCTTGGAAATTAGTTGACAAACAGGACAAAATGACTGGAGTTCTGTAGCGTTTTATTGTCAGCAAAGAATGTTCTGGACAGTGGAAGGGGTGTTTCTTATTGACCATAATTGTCTAGTTCGGCAAAATATGAATAAACAAGCTTTGGCAAGAAAAATACGGCCTAAAAAAAAGGAGAAATATGCTACAGAAAATATACAGCATTGGATTCTGTTTACATTCCAACGGTAGTGGAGTTCATTTAGAACAGGGGTGTCCAAACTTTTTTTCAAGAGGGCCAGATCTGATAATGTGGACATTGCCAGGGGCCAGTGGTCCCTTCAGACATTTTTTAAACAGTAAAAATTACATATAAATGCGCTGTTCTACAACAATTTTATTTTCATTGTCACAATATCATTTTTTTAAAAATGGCAGTGTAACCGAATCTAAGCCACTCAGGTGTGAACAAATTAAAAAAAACAAAAAAAAAACAAACAAAAAAAAACAATTCTGCCTTCCTTTCACATCTGGAGTCAGATAACATAGAACAAACTGTATAGAGTATCTTAAACATCCAAGTTGATAAAAATCTTAACCCCACATTCATTTTAAACATGACTTATATGAGTAATCATTACTCATATATTACTCAGTAATGCAAAGTCTGTTAACATCTCAGATGAAAACATATGACTCTTACTCTTGTCTTTCACAAAATCATTCAGAAAGTAATATTTGTGTCACATCTACTAGTACATAACACCAGCAGTTAGAGGCAACTAACCTGGCAACTTGGTAGCCTGCCCTGGTGGTGAATTCAGTGAACTCAGGTTCACATGAAGAGTCACTGTTGTGAGGTTAAAGCAGCTTGAATTTGCTTCACTTTTTCGGAGCGCTCACTCCCTGCTAGCTTGTTGTTTGCGTTAGCATGTTTTGTCTGCTCGTGTCTCTTTACATTGAATTCGTTAAACAAGACAACAAGACAACAGTCTCTTGACTAATTAGGCAAACATAATTGCCTTGATTTTCAGTGAAAAAAAATTGTAATTCCCATCTCTCCTGGAAGCGGCGGCCCTCACTGTCAACTTTCGTTTTTTTATTTACAGGCGCCGTGGTTAGAAATTAGCGAAAAGGGTTCACGGCGAGGTCACAGAGCCAGATAGAGTTAGAGTGGTGCTGCCACCATGAGGTGAAAGGAGAAACTGCATTTTGAACCTTTTATGATTCATGTACTCGGTTCAACAGTCCAAGAGGGCCATAAATAATACATTCTAAAACCCAAGCTGTGGGCCGTATAAAATCTGACCACGGGCCGTGATTGGCCCCCGGGCCAGACTTTGGACATGCCTGATTTAGAACTTACAGGAATGTAATATATTGTCCGTACTGAGGCTGCATCGTCTTTGGCTACGGTTGTATTATTTGTTTACAAGACTGTTTGATCAGATAAAAACATCTGTAGATGGACAGAAACAGGGCCATTTTTGCTATTTAGAAATTTTAATCAATAACATTCAATAACGAGGCTCAAGTAAAGCCTAATAAAGGGCTGCATTTCATTAACAACATATCAATGTGGGAATAATTTAATGGTTTTTTTCACATAATTCCTGTCAGATACTTAAACTACTCCTAAAATGGGACTAACCTCATGCAGTATTTAAAAGCGAGTCAAAATCTCTCCTGTAAGTCCTTGGTGGAGACCAAAACCGAGATAAAAGAGAATCAATATTAGACGTACATGTGACAGAAGTTGAAGTCTGGTTTGATATCGTCTTGTTTCATGCTCTTTGTGTTTCCTTCTGTCTATTTTCCACTAACCCATAAAGACCCAAAGAGCCACCGGCGACCAAACCATCTACTTATCTACGATGTTTAATACCAGCTGATCCACTAATCCTATCAATACATGTAAATAATTGGTGTAAAATACAGTTATTCATCTTTTCATGGTCATCAGATATGACCCATTTGGACGTTCAGAGGCTCTGTAGTTACCATGGAAATGCTAGTTGCTTTTCCATTGACCCTCAAATTGTGCAAATATAACATAAAAATTGACCTAATGGAAAAATGACAATTTCGCCAAAAGTCTCATTTTTCCATTAAAAGTTTTTGCGCTGGCAAGGTGGTTTTTCAGGCGTAGTGCAAATAGTATATCACGCAAAACTGCAATGGAAAGACCTTTTTTCATAACTAGAGTCAAGTGAATTAAAAAAACAGATGTTGACATATGTTACAACAAGCGAAGAAGAAGAAGAAGACACATGTCGCGGTATGTGTGGACACACCAGGAAACCCAATCATTTTTTAATTAAGTACGAGATAGAGGGGTAATATGTAATAATAATGAATATATCTGTAAATCAACACCATATTTACGTTCGTCGCCATGTTTATGGAATGACTTCTCATGTCATCTTGCGATAATAAAGATATCATTGCATTTGTGATTTAATGGAAAAACCGACACTTCTGTTTTTTCGACATTTAGTAATATCTGTAAAGTTTTGCGCAGATGTCCAATGGAAAAGCGACTACTGTCATCTTCTACAACCTTGATTCACCAGTAAAACCCATGGAGTCGGATCAATGACAGTGGATGGACACACTTGATTTAGAATAAAATAGACTTTATTTGCCATTTGCACAGATACATCGCAGTATAGGTATGTTGGAATTCTTGTGCGTTTCCCTGAGTTACGGAATCCAAAGAAAAAAGGACATGAATAAAAAACAGTAACAAAACATAAACACAGCTAAAGCATATAAAAACAATTATTGCACAGACAAACACAAATACACACTTGTAAAATAGAGTACTGTATCATAATAATAATAATAATAATAATAATAATAATAATAATAATAATAATAACTAGAAGCACTCGGAGAGCTCAGACCTCCGCCAAGGCTGATCAGTGGACCCCCCGTGGGCCCCCCCACCCCCGATCACCACCAAAATTTAATCATTTCTTCCTTATCCCATTTCCAACAAACCCTGAAAATTTCATCCAAATCTGTCCATAACTTTTTGAGTTATGTTGCACACTAACGGACAGACAGACAGACAAACAAACAAACCCTGGCAAAAACATAACCTCCTTGGCGGAGGTAATAATAATAATAATAATAATAATAATAAAAGTACTGGAAGGAAAAAACTAGGTATTGCACATTTGAATTAAAGTACTGGGAGGTGGAACAGGTTACTGCATTATTGATTTATGTTCAGTTATTGATATATTTTACTGAAAAGGTCACTTTTTTTTCAGTTTTCTATGTTTTTGATATAATAGTCCTCAACTTTACTCTTAGCTTTTATGAACATCTACATCAGGGGTGTCAAACTCATTTTAGTTCAGGGGCCACATTCAGCCCAAATTGATCTCCAGTGGGCCGAACCAGTAAAACAATAACATAACTAGAAGCACTCGGAGAGCGCAGACCTCCACCAAGGCTGATCAGTGGCCCCCCCCGTGGGCCCCCCCACCCCCAATCACCACCAAAATTTAATCATTTCTTCCTTATCCCATTTCCAACAAACCCTGAAAATTTCATCCAAATCTGTCCATAACTTTTTGAGTTATGTTGCACACTAACGGACAGACAAACAAACAAACAAACAAACAAACAAACCCTGGCAAAAACATAACCTCCTTGGCGGAGGTAATAACCTATAAATAATGACGACTCCAATTTTTTCACTTTGTTTTAGTGCAATTAAAATTAAATTATAAAAAACATGTACATTTGCAAACTAGCCAAACAAAATTGATGTGAATAACCTGAAAAAAACTGAAATTTCTTGAGAAAAATAAGTGCCATTTTAACAATATTACACCTCAACTTACCACTTATACATGCATATTAACAGATTGGATCTACAAAGGCACAAAATATTTAATAACAGGAAGAATAATGTTAAAATTTCACTTTCAAAATTTCAGGTTTTTCGCATTTTATTGTTAAAGGATAGTTTGTAAATGTTAATATTTTCATCATTTAATGTAAGTTTTTACACTAAAACAACAAGAAAATTTTGAAGTTACCATTACTTATTTATAGATGTAATGTAATATTACGTTTTTCACATTAAACTAAGAAAATTTGGAGTCATTATTTATAGATTATTATGCTATTATTATTTTAGTTGAGGTCACATTGGTCTGTATGTGAAACCTGAACAAAAACGACTTTGACATCCTTGATTGTTAATATCTAAAGTGTAATTTTTGCACTTAGCAAATTCATCCCCCGGGCCGGATTGGACCATTTGGCGGGCCACATTTGGCCCCCGGGCCGCATGTTTGACACCCCTTATCTACATGATCAGTACATTAAATATAGAGAAAAATACCTGATTTACACCAACAAATGCCAAATACAGAGGATAATAGTATAATGAATAGTCACATATCACTTAAGGAAGACTGAATAGAGAGAAAAATTCATTTGGGAACAGCCACAAAAGTAGCACTGGGTCTTTAAGCGTTAAATTAAGGTACATTTTTTTCATTATTTTGATCAGATTCTTTTTTTTTTTTTTTTTTTTTTGAATAAACAGTGCTTTATCGTCATGACAACGCCTCTCTACGGACCTTAGATTTCTTTAGAAGTGGGGATATTTTTTTCCAGTCACCAACATTAAATGTGCTCGGAGTCTCTGATGCTCGGTCCAGTGTTCGTTGCTGTTTCCTTTCTCTGTTGTGTCGCTGTATTTCCTTCTGACAAACTGTTTCAGCCATGCCAAAAAAACTTAAAATGACTTCCTGGTGCTTTAGATGTAGTCATGCATCCGGTTTCTGATTGGCCGCTGAGACACATTCGACTTAACTCGTATAAATCCAATGATGTCAACAGTTAGTCTTTGTTGTGTGTCGAAGGAGTGTGCGTTCGTGTTTGTTTGTTTCCTATCACAGTGGAGGCATTCCGACCGGCCGACCACACCAGGAGACAGGAAATTAAGATCAAGGTGAGGAGGATCGGCTCCGGGAAATCAGAACAGAGACGAGGATTAGAACTTCATGTTTGGTCCAGAATGAGAGAGTTTGTCTTGTGTGTTTCAGCTTTTAGAAACCTCCCATATGCAGTGTGAAGAAACAAAAACAATCAAGAAGTGTGACAGTTTGAAATCGCAGAACATCAACGCAGACATGGATCCGAACCCTACAAAGGCTAGGTTAACCTTTTATCTAAGATACTCAGAGAAATACTATGAAACTCAATATTTCAACCCGAGAGAACAGTTCTAAGTTTTTACATTTTGCTTCGTATTTGTTTTTGCATCTTGTGACATATTTATTTACTTATTACCTCCGCAAAGGAACGGCAGAGGTTATCTTTTCATCTGGGTTTGTTTGTCTATTAACCCTTTCATGCATAGTGGTCACTACAGTGGACAGTTACTCTACAGCTTTACTCTTGTATATTCATGGGTTTTGTTGTTTTAGTTCCATATCAACCAACACAGTGGACACTTACGCATCATCTCAAACTGCAATTCATGCCATTATTGTAACTTTGCTGTTCTTGGTTGGTTCTTGAGTGGAAATCAATTGTTAATATTTATTTTTTGCATATTATCTCCATGAAGTGAGTAATAACTAGTATTAGAATATGTTAAAATGTGAGAAAACATCAGATTAGCTGCATTAAACATGGGTTCATTTCACTGTTTTCATGTCACTTTATGATATTGGGTTTTAAATACATGTTTCTTTGCTTCAAGAATAAAATTCATGGTGTAGCTGAGTGGATGTTTTTGTGACTCCATGAAAAACAGGTTGATTTAAAAAAAAAAAAAAAAAAAAAATCAATCACATTGTTTTTTTTTCATGCCTAAAGAGGAATAAAAACACTCAGGAAAAAAAAAAATCTTGATTAAGGTTCTCATAATTCATGCATGAAAGGGTTAAGTTATGGATGGATTTGGATGAAATTTTCAGGAAATGTTGATACTGGCACAAGGAACAAATGATTAAACTTTGGTTGTGATCGGGGGATGCAGGGGGGCTGAATTTTTTCAAGGTTCAAGATTCAAGGTTACTTTATTTGTACCCGTAGGCAGGGCCGTAGCACCAAATTCTGGGCCCATACACAAAAAGTCCTGAATCCCCCCCGACACACACACACACACATGTCCACATAATGGCTATATCACAGGGCTCACATTATGATTTAACCATAATTCGCAAGTCTGCTTAAACTACTGTATAAGAAAACACAACCACGCAAGACTGTATTTACCCACTATATTTCCTAAGTGAACAAGAATGGGCCAAATTTTTCAATAGCCTATAATAATATGTCATAAAAGGTGACCAAACAAAACATGACTCAATAGTCATTTTCCTGTAAAGACACAAAAAAGGTAAAAAAAAAAAAAACAGATCTGAACAAGTATTCCAAAAATAAAAATAGCACAATTCTATACATTCCAGTTTACTCTACAGAAAATGCCCACTGATGGGTCTTCTTGCAGGCAAAATCCCTGATGAGGTCTTTAACCCTTTCATGCATGAATTATGAGAACCTTAATCAAGGTTTTTTTTTTTTTTCCTGAGTGTTTTTATTCCTCTTTAGGCATGAAAAAAAAAACCCAATGTGATTGATTTTTTTTTTTTTTTTTTTAATCAACCTGTTTTTCATGGAGTTACAAAAACGTCCACTCAGCTACACCATGAATTTTATTCTTGAAGCAAAGAAACATGTATTTAAAACCCAATATCATAAAGTGATATGAAAACAGTGAAATGAAACCATGTTTAATGGAGCTAATCTGATGTTTTCTCACATTTTAACATATTCTAATACTAGTTATTACTCACTTCATGGAGATAATATGCAAAAAATAAATATTAACAATTGATTTCCACTGAAGAACCAACCAAGAATAGCAAAGTTACAATAATGGTATGAATTGCAGTTTATGAGATGATGCATAAGTGTCCACTGTGTTGGTTGATTTTGAACTAAAACAACCAAACCCATGAATATACAAGAGTAAAGCTGTAGAGTAACTGCCCACTGTAGTGACCACTATGCATGAAAGGGTTAAAGTCCAATGCTCTTGCCAATGTGCTTTCAATGGATAGCCTAACAAGTAAGGTGCGTTTCTCAAACTCCGTGTGAAGTGAACCATTTTGCGTTTTTCTCAAGGGGTGTTCACAGAGTAGTGACAGCAGTCTTTACTTTCTTGGAATACAATAATATACCAATTTCTAAAATCTAATGCGTGAAGCTTGCATATAGGTCGATATTTATTATGTAATTTAGCGGAACAACAGGAAAAAAAAATACTTAAAAAAAAAAAAAAATCTTAACATCCCATGGGGCCCCCTCTCCCTTGGGCCCCCCCACAGCTGTATAGGTTAACACCCCTGATCAACGGCCGTGCCCGTAGGTAGATTTGTCTTGCAGTCGAGGTGATTGCTTTGATAGATAGATAGATAGATAGATAGATAGATAGATAGATAGATAGATAGATAGATAGATAGATAGATAGATAGATAGATAGATAGATAGATAGATAGATAGATAGATAGATAGATAGATAGATAGATAGATACTTTATTGATCCTTTGCAGGAAATTGTTACAATAATTTATCGCACTTTGGTATTACAACAAGACATACATTGAACATGTTGGACAGGTACTTGATCGAGCTTACAGACAGAACAAAAAGTGCTCAGTGTTCCACCATTCATCAGTATAGCAGCATGGATAAGTAAGAGAATAAAATAAATAAATAACATCAAATTAATAAAAACAAGATGCAATAAAACACAATAAAAAAACAGAAAAGATGAAAACAATCTGCGATAAAAACCAGGATAAGAACATAAAATTTTAAAAAAATTAAAAATTTGAAGTCACAATAATAATAAATAGAGCAAAGAAATGGAACAAATAAATAAGTCAGTAAAGTGCAACATCACTATTTCTTATTGAGCTCAGTGACAGCAACAGGAACAAAGCTGTTTTTAGAATGCTGTGTCCTGCACCTTGGGACTAAAAACCTCCGTCCAGAGGAAAGGAGCTGGAATTCACCTTGTAAAAGAATGGGAGTCATTATTAAGAACTGATGAAGCCATCCTCTGGACCTGTTTAGTGTACAGGGAGGCGGGACAAGACTGGGACTAACCAATCAGGCGACTGGACCATCTAACTATTTGATTCAGTGAGTTTCTCTCTGCAACTGAGGTCTGACCGAACCACGCCACCAGACAAAAAGATAAAAAAAACACTCAATAAAGGAATGAGAAAACAAAGTTAAAATAGTTTGGTCGATGTGGAATTGTGTGTTTGTTTTTCTGGCTGTAAGCAAGATAACTCCAAAAGTTATGAAAGGATTTGGTTGAAATTGTCAGGAGGGTGATTCTCTGAATTCGGTGCCATTTTGTTACAGGGTTGAATGTTACGGGGTTGATGATTTTAGCTGAAAGTAGCCACAAATCTCCATTAACTGGGATATGGGACACCACATGGCATGAGGAAAACGAGAATGTAATATATTTTACCAACATTATCATTTGATTTTTCCAAAACAATATTAAATATCATTCATACACGCAATGGGGTTGAACAGGTGAGCTTGACAATGCCAGTCTGACAATAAAAACAATGAAATACAGGAATGAAAGCATGTTAACACCTACCTCTCTTTACAGTGTCAGTTGGAGAAGACTTAAGTGATGTCACTTCCTGGGTGCTGAGGAAGTTGGACTGAACCATTATGTTTAAAACGGGGGGAATTGGTGTTCTGTTACGGGGTTGAGCAAAACTGAGGGACATGATGAAATAGTGATATTTTATTAGTAAATTGTGTGTTTTTCTCAGATTTATTTTATGTAGGTTAAAGTATAAAATCATGTCATTTCATCAGTATAAAAAACTTTGGCGTACAACTGTTTATTCTTGGTTTTAAATCCAATAAAAATATAACTTTAGTCACTCGGGACATGCATATTTGGCTGACCTCTACACTTTCAGCAATCCATAAAAAAAAAATAAAACATGATTTTCACAGTATGTTTGTGTGTTATAGTCAAAGACACATGGGCATTTCCATTTCTGACTTAAAAATGCATTTTGTGGTTTACTGTATGTGAAAATATTTAAGGTAAATCTGTGGGACACAAAAGGCACCGAATTCAGAGAATCATCCAGGAAATGTTGATACTGGTACAAGGAACAAATGATAACATTTTGGTGGTGATGGGGGAGGGGGGCTGATGTGCCTTGGTGGAGGTCTGCGCTCTTCGAGTGCTTTTCTAGTTTTGGTCTGGTATGGTAATAGTTTTGCATCTTTTCGTTAGGTATACTGTGGCTCCAAAATGACAACACAGCACAGGCTTCTTAAAAACGGGCGCTTTTATTTGGCTTATCAAACGCCATGAAAACTACAGGAAAGAAATTCAGTAGATTTTGGCCCTTAACTGAGTCACAGGCAACATAAGTGAATAGCAACAAGCTATCCTACCTTGTGACCACCTGCGACCTCGCAGATCTTAGGTTATTCTTATTATTATTAGGCTATTATTATTTAGAAAGGGGCAGGAAATATAAGATTTTCTTCATCCTGCTCCTTTTCACACATGGGTGTGTAAATGCATGTGATTATTGAACGTCTGCTGATGAAATGCACATCCATGAATGAAATCAATGAAAAAATAAATAAAATAAAAAAATTTAAATAAAAAAAAACAACCTTTGTGTGTTATTGGATGACATAACAAGACTTTATTATTTTTGCAAATTTAAATTTTTTTCTTTGTTGTCATGTAGAAAATCTAGGTCAATGAAGTTACCATATTTGGTTCCTTACCCATACGTGGTGCAAAAAATATATATCCAAGAATCCATCTGAATGTGACCATAAAACAGTAAAATTCAGGTCCGTTCAGGTCAAGTGGATGTAGACAGAGCTGTGTGTGTGTGTGTGTGTGTGTGTGTGTGTGTGTGTTCATTGGTGTGTGATTTCCTTCACAGCAGGAGCATGTGCGATTGTGTGTGTGTGTGTTTTATGAGTGTTTTATGATGTGTGTGTGTCTGTGTGTGGGAAGGCATTGGCAGACCCACTCCCACACTTTCCTCACAGATCCCCTCCCCTCCTCCTGCATGCGCACACACACACACACACACACACACGCACACACACACGAATGTTGTGTTACAGTTACATGTAGGTTCAGTGAGTAATATTTAGTGACAACTAGTGTTGATGTCGCAATTAAATTAATCCCCATCATTATAAGCACATCATTTTTAATAACACAAATATACACATATACTTATATATACATATATTCCTTTAATTATCATATTGATAATATACTGTCTAGTACGTATTGCTGTTCTGAGTCTTAATAGACTGTATACATATATATATATATATATGTTGTTGTTTTTTTTTTTTTCAGAGTTTTATATCTGTTTATATATTTAGAGCTTTATATATTTTTTTGTTTTTCTTGTATTGATTATTTCTTTCCTACTACTTTTTTTTATTATACTTGAATGGAGCAACTGCAACACACGATAATTTTGTTTTATCTTATGTTTTTATTGTGTTTATTTTGCTGTACAGCACTTTGGAAACCTTTGTGTTGATTTAAATTTGTGCTTTATAAATAAAACGGATTGGATTGGACTTAATACATAAGTAAAATTTGTCCTAAAAAAATTTGATCTAATAGAACAACACTGAGCCTGTTCACATGACCATAAAAATCTGCTGCCTGGGAGTAATCAGATAAATGTAATAACAGGATCTGATGCATTTACATGCCTTTAAGAAATGCAATAAATGAAAAACCTTGGTGTACATGTCTCAGTTCATTATTGGATTTCTTTTGGAGTACTTAGTCCCCTTGTGTTTTAACAGTATATCATACCATGCTTGTTATTTTTTCATTGTGGATGTCATCCACTATTAAGACGGACGGACGGACGGACGGACGGACGGACGGACGGACAGACAGATAGATAGATAGATAGATAGATAGATAGATAGATAGATAGATAGATAGATAGATAGATAGATAGATAGATAGATAGATAGATAGATAGATAGATAGATAGATAGATAGATAGATACTTTATTATCTTCGATATGGAGTCATTAGTCACTTTTCCATTGACCCTCAAATTGCGTGAATATATCTTGCACATAAAAATTTCCCTGATGGAAAAACAACAGTTTCACCAAAGCTGTCATTTTTGGTGTTTAGGTAGTTTTTTGAGCGTAGCGCAATTGGTATATCACACAAAACTGTGATGGAAAGACCTTTTTCTGCAGCTGGAGTCGCCTGACTTAAAAAAAAAAAAAAAAATGTTGACAGACGTTACAACAAGCAAAGAAGAAGAGTTTTCAAAGAAACCTATCGCAGTATGTGTGGACACACCAGGAAACCCAATCATGTTTTAATTTAGTACGAGATAGAGCGGTAATATATAATAATAATGAATATATCTGTAAATCAACACCATATTTACGTCCATCACCATGTTTATGGAATGACTTCTCATGTCATCTCGCGATAATAAATAAACAAATCATTGTATTAGTGATTTAATGGAAAAACTGACATTACGCACTTCTATTTTTTTTTTTTTTACATTTAGTAAATATTGGTAAAGTTTTGTGCAGATGTCCAATGGAAAAGCAACTATTGTTCCTTTACCGAAATTCCTACGATGACCCAAATGAACAAGTGCCCCTTTAAAGTGGCCTTTCACACATTTTTAGCACCACCATAGGGGAGGGTGAGGGGGGATTCAGTTGGCGTTCATATACATTTTCACCACTAGATGTCATCAAAGGTCAAACAGTGCCCCTGTTCATCTGCTCATCTGTCCTGATAGTAAATGGTTGTATTTTTTTCCTGTTGGTTTTCTGGATTCTCCCTCTGCCTGTTGTGTTCGGTCCTCCCTGTTGTTGTGAGTGCGTCCTCAGGTGTGTGTATTGTTTGTACGTGTTGTGTTGTTCCTCTGGGCTTACACTCAGAATAGCAGTGGTGTGAAACTGAGAAAGTGCCGGCTCCCTGGTTCTTCTTCCTGTCCCAACATCCACCTCCACTTCCTCTCAATGGGACTCTGGGGAGTTGAAAAAGTCATCCATCTGTCTGTCTGTGGGTCTGTCAGTCCATGTGTGTTCAGTTCAGCGAGTTCAGAAAACAAAAACACCATAAACACCACAGGGCTGCTGTCAGGACGGACTCACTCAGCAAATTTGTAACTCTACAGGACTATTCTGTGCTTTTTCTACTCACTCATTCAACAACGACCCTTCAACCCTTCATATCCTCCTGAGACCCAGGAAAGTGAAAATTTAAACTTTTTTTTTTTTTTTACATGAAACAATTGTCTTGATTGGAAACTGCATAATGCAACAGTTTTTACAGATACATTTTTAAAATTATTATGTATTTATTTATTTTTTAATGGAATGTCCTTTGCAACACCGTAAAAAAAAAAAAAAAAAAAAAAAAAAAAAGAAGTAAAAAAACCGGTAATATTCCAGCAGCTAGGCCGCCAAAAAAATACTGTTAAATAACGGAAAATAACCATCTCATAAAAATACGTTAATTTTCTATAATTAAAATACAGTTTTTTGCACTAACTTTACATGAGATTTTGCATATTTTTTGGACTTTTTAATGTTTAATAAAGAATATTTTCATGTATTAAAACAATCAAATTACCTCTAAATAAATAAATAATTTTCAATGAGACTTAGTTGTACAATCCACTGATAAAAACTGTATTTGGACAGTTTATCAGTGCTTATACATGTTATACATTCACAAAAATGCATTTATTCAACATGTTTGTTGTGAAACCTCCTGTAATTAACACAAGATATTTGTCAATTAACAAACAAGTCTTGTTAAACTTACAGAACAAATACTTCTTTTACGGTTAATCGTCAGTAATTTTATCTTGTTTTATTACTATTTTTTTACAGTATTAAACTTTAAATTAAAAGTTTAATCTCATGAATAGAAAAAAAATATTTGTGAAATTACAAAACATTTGCAAATGTATTTTAACGTTTTTTTTTCTGTGAAAAAAAAAAAAAAACTTTTAAAAAATGGAAATATTATGGTTATTCACAGTTACAGTTTTTTCATGTTATTTTACATTTGACGTATAAAATCACTGTCTATTTTTGTAATTTCATTGATATTTTCCTGTATCTTAAAAATACAGGAAAAATCTGTCAAATAAACAGTGAAAATTATGTTAAATTACAGATTTTTTTAAAATTTATTTATTTATTTTTTTTTGTACAGTGAATGGACAGCATTTGTTAAGTAAAACTGTCAAACCTTTGTCCCCTACAGAGGACAAAAATGCATTGCTGGGTCTCAGGAAGATATGCAGTTGCTCCAATTTGATAAAATCCAGATAAGTCGTTTTTCATAGGTTGAATTGTCCTGTAAATTATTGTTTGTCATAACTGTATGAGGCAATTGTATGTTGTAACTATGTGTTGTGTTTCATGCTGTCTCTTGGCCAGGACTCCCTTGAAAAAGAGGTTCTTAATCTCAATGGGATCCTTTTCCTGGTTAAATAAAGGTTTAAAAAAAAACAAACAAAAAAAAGTCTTATAATCATGTCAATTTCTAACACCTACCCGTCAATGGACAAGATAAAAGTTCCTGACAAAGTATCTTAAGTCTTCAGGTTCAGAGTAAAACGGACAAAGAAATAAAAAAACATTGACTTACAGTGATTTAAAGGGGTCATGTTTTACTAAACCCACTTTTATTAGTCTTTGGTTCATTTATTTGTGTATTTGGACCCTAATAGTTCATAAAGTTTGAATTTGAACCCTCCAGGTGCTGCAAAACTATCTTTATATTCATTTGGGCAAAAATTGAGGGGATTTCTACAACCTGTTTGAATTCCTTCTTAATTTGTTACGTTTTATAACTAGTTACGTCACAACATTTGCACATATAAGGTCAAGACTTCTGACGAACATTTCTCCAAGTACGACATAATTGTTTGTCAGCAGCAGCGGTTGTAGTCCATACTGAAAATATGTCCAAATTTCAACCTGACAGGGGTGGGGCATTAAGCATCTCATTTGCATTTAAAGGGCCAGCACTCAAAACGACCTTTCTGGTGTCATTACTCAGAAATAGGGTTGTAGATGGACCTGTGGAGTTGAATTAATGAAGAATTCAGACCCAAGCAGAGCATTTACAGTTTATGTAGACCACAGGGAAGTGTTTGAAAATGCATAATTCCTTTTAAAAAACAAAATATCACTCCTTTAATGCACATGGGATCACAAATGGTGAATGTTAGGTCGACTATCAGCAATCACAGCCTAATGACAATAACAGTAATAACTAAAAACTCTCATTGTGAAGACTTTACAAGTAGCATTCAGATTCACATTATGTATTCATATTGACTAATTCTATATTTAACCCATAAAGACCCAGTGCTACTTTTATATTAGCTCCCAAATGGAATTTTTCACTGTATCTAACCTTTCTTAAGTGATTTATCAGCATTTACTTATAATAATATCCTCTGTATTTTGTATTTTATCAGTATAAATCAGGTATTTTCCTATATTTAATTCACTGATCATGTAGATGTTCAAAAAAATCTCAGATTAAAGTTGAGGGCTATTATATCAGAAACACAGAAAACTAAAGAAAAAGTGACTTTCTCAGCAAAATATTACAATAACCGAATATAAACGAAGTGTGTCCATCCACTGTCATTGATCCAACTCCATGGGTTTTACTGGTGAATCAATGTTGTAGAAGATGATGGTGTTTCCATGGTAACTACAAAGCCTCTGAATGTCCAAATGGGTCATATCTGATGACAAGAAAAAGATGACAAACTGTATTTTACACTAATTATTTACATGGATTGATAGGATTAGTGGATCAACAGGTGTTAAACAGTTTAGATCAGTAGATGCTTTTGGTCGGTGATGGATGTTTGGGTTTTTATGGGTTAATGTAAGAAAAAAATACATTATGCCTATAAATCATGATAACTCACAAATTTTTCTCTTAGTTTTAATGCAAAAAACCATTAAATTATGAAAGTATTTACATTAACAAACTATTCTTTAACATTTAAATGTGAATAACCTGAACAAATATGAACAACCTGAAATGTCTAAAGAAAATCAAGTACTATTTTAATAATATTCTGCCTGTTACTGAATGTTCTTAAACAGTTTAGATCAGTAGACGGTTTTGGTCGGTGGTGGATGTTTGGGTCTTTATGGGTTAATATAAGAAAAAAAAACATTATGCCTATAAATCATGATAACTCACAAATTTTTCTCTTAGTTTTAATGCAAAAAACCATTAAATTATGAAAGTATTTACATTAACAAACTATTCTTTAACATTTAAATGTGAATAACCTGAACAAATATGAACAACCTGAAATGTCTAAAGAAAATCAAGTGCTATTTTAATAATATTCTGCCTGTTACTGAATGTTCTTAAACATTTTACATCAGTAGACGGTTTTGGTCGGTGGTGGATGTTTGGGTGTTTGTGGATTAAAACTGTAATGGGATGTTATAGTTAAACATAAGAACAGGCCGTTTTGTTGCGATACTTTTACAACTCAGCAGTATTATCCAGCCTTTAGTTTGACGATTATGTGAAACTGTTTCATGGAGAAAATGAGTGAATGTCTGTTTTCATCAACCTAAAGTAACTGGCTTTGTCCTTCTGTCTGCATGTCTGCCCTAATTATGTGTATGTGTGTGTGTGTGTGTGTGTGTGTGTGTGCGCATACAAAGTTGGATGTAGGTCAGACTGGTGTGTGTGTGTGTGTGTGTTTTACAGAGTGGTGAAAAGCGGCTCTAATCTTTATGCATGTAACCAGTGAAAACAATGAACACACACACTCTGCTCTCAGCATCTCCCCACTGTGGCAGCAACACAATTCCCAGAAACTGCCCTCCATACGCACACACACACACGCACACACATACACACACACACACACACACACTATAGATTCTATCAGCTGTGTGTGCAGCACGTTTTACACGTGTGTCGACCTGTGTTTACATTGAGTATGAGCTAAGCACAGCAGGACAATGAAGGGATGCAACGTGTGTGTGTGTGTGTGTGTGTGTGTGTGTGTGTGTCCGACAACACCTACACACATGCAGAGGATGATGTTTGTTGGTTTTCTCTTGCGCGTCTTTTGTTTATTTGTGTTTGTTCTGTCTTTTGTGGCTAGAATGCAGGGTCAGCTGTTCCCTACTCTGACATTATACAAGGAACCTATATGTATTTATATTTATGGCTCTGTTTGGACATTTCTACAAATATCCATATTAAGATGTTTAAATTGTATCTAAATGTACAACTATTGGCGGATTTTTTTTTGCTTAATTCAAGATTTTTTTTTTTTTTTTTTTGCTTAATTCAAGCAAAAAATCTACCAATGGAAGAAGTGAAAATTATCTTGGTAAGATTTCTTGAAATAAGATTTTCAAGATCTATTGTCTAAAAATAAGTTCTTATATCTCACTGAAAAGTTACTCTTTAGGTGATTATGTCTTATTTGAACCCTTTCATGCATAGTGGTCACTCCAGTAAATAGTTATTCTACAGCTGTTCTCTTGTATATTCATGGATTTTGTTGTTTTAGTTTCATATCAGCCACCACAGTGGACACTAATGCATCATCCCATACACTGACATTCAGACCATTTTTTGCATATTATCTCCATGAAGTGAGTAATAACTACTACTACTACTACTAGTACTACTACTACTAATAATAATAACACCAATAATAATAATAATAATAATAATAATAATAATAATAATAATAATAATAATAATAATAATACATTGTATTTGTATGGCACTTTTCATGGTACTCAAAGACACTTTACATACAGTGTAACTAGTATTCAGAGTATGTTAAAATATATGAATATGTTAAAAAAATGTTTTTATTTCATAGTTTTCACATAGTATATCATTAAATACACGTTGCTTTGTTTCAAAAATTTAAAGCATGGTAACCATCTGAGTCGACATTTTTGCAACTCCATGAAAAATAAGTTCTTAAAAAAAATTAATCGCATTATTTTTTTCATGCCTAAAGAGGAATAAAAACAGGACAAAAACATCTTGATTAAGGTTCTCATAATTCAGGCATGAAAGGGTTAAGTGTGATGATTTGGACTAGAAATGAGAAAAATACACTTGGTAAGATTTTGATTTTTCCAGTGTAGAGCCAAAACTGAAATCATCTTATTTTTACAACCAGGTTGAAACCAACGCTAAAAACACAAAGGTCATAATTTCAACCAGAGCATTTCATAATTTAGTGAATACATTTAAAAAAATTTTTTTTTATTTTTTTTTATTTTGTTGAAATAGAGGTTCCTGACAAAATAAAAAAGCCTT
The DNA here is from genome assembly GCF_902148855.1 of Sphaeramia orbicularis. Classification (NCBI taxonomy): domain Eukaryota; kingdom Metazoa; phylum Chordata; class Actinopteri; order Kurtiformes; family Apogonidae; genus Sphaeramia; species Sphaeramia orbicularis. The sequence goes on along the minus strand of NC_043963.1, from coordinate 17,417,320 downwards.
GATGCAATTAACATATTTTATGTGGTTCTATTATGCTTTTAAAACCAAAAATGGGTCAGTGCCGACTCTAACACAAGAGGAAGGTTACACAAGTTTAAGGATATCTTTGATTGACATAAACATCCCATTTTTCCCAATATTTTTTTTTTTTTTTTTACATTTGTCATCAGGTTAGTCTTTCCATGTCATAAATGTCATTCATAACATGTACAGTCCAAAAGTGTTGGAGGATCTTTGCACATCCATTTTCGGGATATGGCTTTTTTTGCCCCTGCTATAACATATCGGTCAGATTTCCTCATCTCATGTAACCATTTCCATTTTAAACATGGACCATTACAAGCAAAGGCAAATGTTTAATTAAAAAAAAAAATCATCCAAAGTCTAAATTTCTCAAAGCTGTGAACAAACTTCATGAACATTGTCCCAAAGACAAATAAAACCTGAAATGAATCTGACAAGTAGTTTTGTTGGTGAAGATCTCTGACGGAATTTCTAATCAAGACGGAGATTATGGAGGTAAATCTGTCCCATCAGATTTTGAACTATAAAAGCCATTGAATTTCTAGCACGGAATTTTTTGACTCTAAAATTAAGTAGCTGAATTTTTTTTTTTTTTTTGCACTGAAATTAAGTATCTGAATTTTTTGGCTCTGAATTCAGCTATGATCATAAATTTTGAATTAAAAAAAAAAATCAGATGCAAAAAATTCGGATGCAAAAATTCAGATGTAAAAAAAATCACAAGCAAAAAAAATTTTTGCTTGTGAATTTTTTGCTTGTGATTACTTTTGCTCTGAATTTTTTGCTTCTCAATTTTTTGCTTGTGAATTTTTTTGCTCTGAATTTTTTGCATCTGAATTTTTTGCCACTGAAATTTTTGCTTGTGAATTTTTTTGCTTGTAATTTTTTTTGCTTTGAATTTTTTGCATCTGAATTTTTTCCTCCTGAAATTTTTGCTTGTGAATTTTTTGCATGTGAATTTTTTGCCTCTGAAATTTTTGCTTGTGAATATTTTGCTTGTAATTTTTTTTGCTTTGAATTTTTTCCATCTGAATTTTTTCCTCCTGAAATTTTTGCTTGTGATTTTTTTGCATCAGAATTTTTTGCCTCTGAAATTTTTGCTTATGAATTTTTTGTTTGTAATTTTTATTTGCTTTGAATTTTTTGCATCTGATTTTTTTCCTTCTGAAATTTTTGCTTGTGAATTTTTTGCTTATAAATTTTTTTTTGCTCTGAATTTTTTGCTTCTCAAGTTTTTGCTTGTGAAATTTTTGCTAGCGAATTTTTTTGCTCTGAATTTTTTGCCTCTGAAATTTTTGCTTGTGATTTTTTTTTGCTTGTGAATTTATTTGCTCTGAATTTTTTGCTTGTGAATTTTTTGCTTGTGATTTTTTTTTACATCTGAATTTTTGCATCTGAATTTTTTGCATCTGATTTTTTTTTTAATTCAAAATGCATGATCATAGCTGAATTCAGAGCCAAAAAATTCAGATACTTAATTTCAGTGCAAAAAAAATAAAAAATTCAGCTACTTAATTTCAGAGTCAAAAAATTCCGTGCTAGAAATTCAATGGCTTTTATAATTCAAAATCTGATGGGACAGATTTACCTCCATAAGGAAGGTGTTAAACTGTCTTCAACAAATTCACACAATACCACTGTGTCTAAACAAACACAGACAGGTGAATCTAAACATGATACAAACTATGGACCATTAAAGTACAAGAATCTGTCTCTGCTACAATGACAGATACAGAGTTACCAGGTTGAAGTCTTAATCATGGAAAGATCAGTAGTTATATAATCCCAAACCGACACTGACTCGTTTTTCACCAGAATTAAACTGACTCAGTGGCTGAAGGGAAACTGTTTGACCTGGAAATTGAGAGTGGTCAACTAACGCCACAGATGGACAATAGGACGGTAAAAATTCAGGAGAAATTGATGAATCAGACACAAGATCTCATGAACCAGAGGCACCGATTTAACATCAGGTTGGTGCAACTTCAAGAAAAGAAAGAAATGCCATAATTTGGTTTACGGTAACTATTATTATTATTACTTGACGTCCTAAAGTTGGTGGTATCCTGTAACTTACTTTTACTGTATCTATTATAAATTTCATAAATCTTTTTTTTTTTTTTTTTTATTGTTACTTCTTATCTTGTGTCTCTGATGTTGAATGTTGGGATTGGTCAGTGTGGTTTTTTTTGTTGTTGTTGTTACTGCTGTCGTAACCAAATAATTTCTTGCAAAGGATCAATTAAGTATTAATAAAGATTTAACACAACAGGCAGAGGGAGAATCCAGGACTAAAAACTAAAGCCAACAGCAAAATAAGACAATTTACTTTCAGCACAGATGAGCAGATGAACATTCAGCTGATTACTGAAGGAGAAAAAAAGAAAGTCATTCCATAAACACGGCGACGAATGTAAATATCGTGTTGATTTACAGATATATTCATGTATTTATTCATTTATTATTATATATTACCCCTCTATCCCCTACTAAATTAAAAAATATTCAGTTTCCTGGTGTGTCCACACATACCGCGACATGTTTCTTTTAAAACTCTTCTTTTTCGTCCGTCAACATCCATTTTTTTGACTTTGTGACACTAGATGCGGAAAAAGGTCTTTCCATTGCAGTTTTGCGTAATATACCAATTATGCTACACCTGAAAAACCACCTCTTGCCAGTGTGAAAACTTTTAATCGAAAAATCAAAAGTTTTGGTGAAATTCTCATTTTTCCATTCGGTAAATTTTTAATGCAATAGCAATGGAAAAGCAACTAATGACTCTTATCCATATTGAAACTAATAGTCTATCTATCTATCTATCTATCTATCTATCTATCTATCTATCTATCTATCTATCTATCTATCTATCTATCTATCTATCTATCTATCTATCTATCTATCTATCTATCTATCTATCTATCTATCTATCTATCTATCTATCCATCCATCCATCCATCCATCCAATGGAAATGGTCACCAGAAGTAGTACCTGGTACTATTACATACATATCATATAGTGAAAATGCAGCAATAGACAACACAAGCTACGTAGTCAAACATGACCACAACACAATAACAGGAACTTTAAGTCTACCATCACTACATATGTACGTACTCCGTACTTTGTTGCTTAATTCAAGATTTTTTCCTGAATTCAAGCTTTTTTTTTTTTTTTTGGCTTAATTCAAGATTTTTTTGCTAAATTTATGAATTTTTTTTGCTTAATTTAAAATTTTTTCCTTAATTCAAGCTATTTTTGTTTTTGCTAAATTTAAGATTTTTAGCTTACTTCAAATTTTTTTCCTTAATTCCAGGTAATTTTTTTTTTTTTTGCTTTATTCAAGATTTTTTTTTATTTAATTGAAGATTTTTTTTTGCTTAATTCAAGATTTTTTTTCCTTAATTCAAGCTAAGTTGTTTTTTTTTTTTGCTCGATTCAAGGTTTTTTTTGCTAAATTTAAGATTTTTTTGCTAAATTTAAGATTTTTTTTTGCTTAATTCAACATTTTTTCCTTAATTCAAGCAAAAAAAAATTTTTTTGCTTAATTCAGTTCAAAAGTGTGGAATTTTTGCACTTTGTAAATTCATCCCAGGGGCCAGAGTGGACCCTTTGGCGGGGGCATTTGGCCCCTGGGCCACATGTTTGACACCCCTGTATTATGATGTTTGTATTTTTCTGACAAATGCTTGATTTTCACCTAACCCATAGTCATAGTGTGTCGTATCGATATCGAGATATCTGGCATTAATATATCGAGATATGAAATTTTGTCCATATCGTTCAGCCCTACCGGGTACCAGATTCCAGGTCCTTTTTCATAATGGAAACACAAAAAGGCTGGTTGAGTCGGTACCACACAGTGGAAACACGGCATTATCAGACTTTTATGATCATGTGAACAGACTCAGTGTTTTACTCCGTCTTCTCAGTATTGTCACTAAGTCAGAGGAGGTTGTTAACAAAACCTAACTATGGGAAATAAGTTAACATGTTCCTCTGATGGTTAGGGTTTGCAGTCATTTATTCTTGCGGTCTCCAGTCAGCAGCTCTTGTATGTGAAATGGGGTGGTATATTTGGCCGCAGATACATAACCATACATTGTACATAACCAAGAACACACTTCCACACACACACACACACACACACACACACACACACACACAGGCCTGTACAGTTCATTCATACACAGCCATGGTATGGAAACACTTACATGAACATGCTCTCTCTATCTCCCTCTTTCTCTCTTGTACATTTTCTGAATATTTGCAGCGACCACAGAATACTTTCCCAACTTTCTGCGGCTGACTAAACTGAGACTCCCCCTCCGTGTCTTTTTCTTTCTCTCATCCTCTCTTCTCACTTTCTCAGCAGTACATATATATATATTTATTTCTATCTATACAGTATGTCTTTCTCCTTCTGTCCCCAGTCGACTTCTCCCACGTTCATTCCTGGTTTTCACTTTTTCTCCTTCTTGTGTTTTCGCTTTTTTTTTTTTTTTGTCTCTAATCGATTGTGATATTTCTCTGTTTGTCTGCCAAACCCCATTACATTTCCCCCCCTTTTTTTTTTTCCTCTCTTTCTTCTCTCTTAAACCCTCATCCTTTTTCTCAGCCTGCTTTCAAAGAATCTATTGAATCTTTATTTAGACAACTAATATCCTTCCATTGAATTTCATGTCTGAATTCTGGATAATAGTCATAGTAATTTCCCAAACTTCCCAGAGTTCTGAAAATATATTAAAACATAGTGTAAACATATGAAGGTTATCATCATCATCATCATCAAAAGCTCCAGGGAGAGTATTCACAGGTTTATTTAGTTTACTCAACTGTTTCCAGGATCACAAATCAAAAAATTTAACCTCAGAATTCTTTGCAGTGTTTTAATATGAATGTTTCAGTGAAGGAAAACTGTGGTCAGACTGTTTTATCGCTGAATATCTGAGGTCTGCTCAAACTGTCATTCATTTACTAATAAATCAAGTCCAGAGCTTCATTTCAATCCATCTTCTGTTCTTATATATACCTTTTTAATCTTAACTTTGATTTTTATGTAATTATTTTGTTTTGTTTTTCTTGCATAAAATACCATTCATATTTTCAGGTGATGCTTTGATGCATTTAACCCTTTAACCCCTGACGTGTCAGTGGTGAGCGTTCTGAATGTGTGATTTACTAAAAAAAATAAAATAAAAAAAAAAATTCAACTGTTGGCTCTATAAGAAAATTGTGAAAACATGCTGATAGAATAGACCTTGCGCTTTTGATAGACATCTGAGCATGCTCAGTAACCCCTCCCCACCTGTGGAATGGAGGGTGAAACAAAGCATTGAGGAAGACCGGCTTGCTATAAAAATAGACAGTTTGGTCTTTTTTTTTTTTTTTTTTTTTTTTACATGTTTTTATTATTATTATTATTATTATTATTATTATTATTATTACTACTACTACTACTACTACTACTACTATTATTATTATTATTATTATTATTATTATTATTTCGAATAGCAAAAACCAAAAACAACAAAGTAAAAAAAAAAAAAAAAAAAATTGAAAAGGAGCGTGACGAAGTAAAACTTAGAACTTACGTCTGTTTTCTTTGTCGTTTTTAGTTTTTACTGTGGTTTACAGTGTTGTCATGACTTTCTTTTATCTTTTTTGTTTTTTAACT